>NC_049214.1:25471288-25746288 GCF_013347855.1 Anguilla anguilla
GTGGTGGTCTCTCCATGTTATGCGGGCTAACGGCAGTAATTCAGGTTTGATAGCTAGGTGCTAGCAATCAGTCGCACCTACAGACTGTATTCCCCCAAGTAAACGTGCGAATTTGCTAATTTATCAGACTGCAGTGCAGGCTAGGTGACTCATGCATTGTCTGTAGATATGCATACTATAGCTACAGCAGCTGCAAGCTCAGATATCTCGACTACGTTGGCGACAACAGTTTCTACTATTTACAGCTTGTATGTTAGTATTATATGGCAATTCACAAATCCGAATAATTGTTTGAATATAGACTGAGTCAAAGTTACGGGGACCCGCAGGAACATGCATGACAATAATATAATTATGCCAGTCATCTCCTTTTCTCCTCAGAGCATCATATCCTTTTGTGGTGGCCCTAAGTTATCTAATGCAGGGCATATCGAACTCTCTTAGGTGGGACCCCTGTGTAGCCTCTATGTTGCTTGTTATTCCAACCACAGTTTTCTTCATTATAATAATGACAGTAATTATAATAATAATGGTAATAACAAGTAGTTTAATTTACAGTAGTGAAACAGTAGTTAGACAATGTGGGAGTGGGTTGTAGCTATGGCAAGTATCCCAAACCCTGCGTTTGGTGCAGGCATTGACATAGGACAGATGAGACATATCGCTGCAACAGGCCAACTGACAGCCCTACTCCCTAATCCCCCTGGGTGTGTCCCAATGCTCAAAAAATGTATCCTCCTTTTCCTCCACTACCACCTCGTCTCCTCCATGCCCCAGAAACCGATCTTTATGTCCTCCCTCCCTCCCTCCCACCAGTGCCCCAATATTGGAGGAGACTAGCGAAGCGCACACAACTGTATTGGTCAAGTGGCTTCAGACTCATCTCCTCCCCTCCTTTCCTCCACATACTTCCTGGTAGGAGATGAGTGGTAGTGGGGTAGCGGAGGAAAGGGGGCGAGGAGTGCAAAGTAATGTTATGTCGAACCGTATGTTAAACGGAGGCTGTGACCTTTGACCCCCGCAGGGCGAACCGCGGCCTGTACAGCCACCCTGGCGTTTTCTTGTGTTGATGGCTGCTACCTGCCGAAGCAAGAGAATGATTTTGTTCACACGGTCATCGAGGAGCTGGAGGCTTTCATACAGAGAGACCAACAGAAAAGGTGAGGTCTTCCGCAGTCTGTCTATCCTCATTCAGCCACAAACGACACATTCTGTGGGCAGGGTCAGACGCATGGAGCAACTGCGGTCTTTTACTGTACACAGAATTACATTTCACAGGTTACACTTTCCAGGAGATATCAAGTTTGGAAGAAATCTATCGTAGATCCCAGAATTCTGGGATGAAGTGGCTTGCTTTCAGTTACACAAAATATTATTTTCCTTTCATCTATCCTGAGCTGCTCAAGTTATTAGACTGTAGAGGGTGAGGAAGACCTGTAAGTGGGACAATTTAGTTGCACAATTTGCAATGTGCCTTTCTTGCTGTTCGATAGCATGTTCATTTTCTCCAATGTACAGTGCCCTCCAAATGTATGGTAACGATAGAGTAAAATTGGTTATTTTGATTATATACTTTTGTATTTAAAAGTAAATCAGAGCAATAAAGTCTAATACTTGGTTGCATAGCCCTTAAATGCAGTAATTGCATCGAGTCTACAAACCATTGACATCACCAAACATTTTATAACTTCTTAGAAAATGCCTTTCCAGGCCTAACAAGTCAACTTTGTTCCACAACCTTTCTGGCTTGTTTCTGTATTTTTCTGGTGAATTCTAAGGTGGCCTTTTGATTCTTGCTGCTGATGAGAGGCTTTCCTCTTTCAGTGTAGCCTCTATAATTCTGCTGTCAGAGTCTTCTGCTCACGGCGGCTTGTGATGCAGATGTGATCTGCAGCTGTCTTCCTTGGCCGACCTGTACGGTGTTTATTCTGGATTCCACCAGCCATTTATTTCTTTTTCAAGACTTTCGTTTGTACTTGATATACCCATTTTCTGTTCTGTCCTTTTTAATTAATTATTCTGGTCTGGCTCACCGATTAGTTGTTTTTCCGCCATAGTCAGCTCTCTGATCCTCATGATGATGTATGCCTTCTCACTCCAAATGCAATCGCCACAGATGAAAACGAAGTTAAAACCAAGGCTAAAACCAAGACTAATTGCTCATTTATGTGTGAACCGCCAACGCAAAAGGAAACACCTGAGCAAAAGTTCACACATGTCATCCGTTAACTTTATTTTACACAGCTGAAAATGGGGATTATCAACGCAAAAACAGCCATTTCTGTAAAATGGTGAAACATACGCATGTTAATTTAGGAAAAAATAACAAATTTCCCTCTACCGTTACCATTCTTTTGGAGGGTACTGCATATCTGTATATACTGTGTAGTGAAGGAGAGTGGGGTATCAGGGGTATATGTGTATACAGGGTTTATTGAAGGAGTGTTGGGTATCAGGGGTATATGTATGCACAGGGTTTATTGAAGGAGTGTGGGGTAGCCGTGGTGGGGGTGATGAATTCTGCCTTTCTGTGTTTCCCAGCATTCTGCTGTTCCCCGCTCTGCCAAGCCGACTTCGCTACCTGACTCACAAGACCGCGGAGAACTACCCCAGCCTCAGCACCTTCTCCGTGGGGGGGGCAGGGTGGAACCGCAGGGTGGTGGTGTGCTTCTCCCACCTCAGGTACCTAAACACCTCCCAGCACTACCCCCCCCCATCCCCCCCCCCCCTTCGCTGACAGGATGATGAAAAACACCCCTCCAAGCATCTACTGTGTATATAACCCCTTTCATGGTGGGGAGGGCAAGATTCGTGTCAGCCACCAACTGTGTGTTGGAAAAATAACATAGATTTAAGCAGACTGCAGTCTTGTTGGAATCCCTGTTTACTTTTAACTTCTGTCCGTCACAGCCAATATAACATAATGTCTCCCTTAGTCCCTATTTTCGTTGATTGATTTCAGTGCATACACTAATACAGTGACTTCCTGCTGGCCCTGCTGTTGTCTTTCACAAAGGGAAGTAAATCCTGTTGGTGAGGTCATGCAGTGAGACAGAGTGACTGTGCTTCCTGCCCTGAATGTGAGTTAAAATCCCATACACCCCTAGGGTACCCCCTCCAGAGGACGGCAGCGACACAGAGGGCAGGGTCTGCGAGCGGTCCCGGGTTCGAGGCGGGGGCATGGAGGGCGGCAAGGGCGAGCGAACGTCCGAGGCCAGGCAGACCCGCAGCCGGAGCCACCGACGCCCCGACAAGGCCATCTACGTCCCGCGCGCCATGAGGGAGAGGGCGGGGCGGGGCTCCCCGGCCCCGTCCACCCCACCGGCTCCGCCCCCCCGGCAGGCCCCGCCCACCCCGCCCGCCATCGGCTCCACCGGCTGCAGCCTGAGCCTCAGCGCCTCTGAGGAGTCCTGCCCCGACACCCCCGACGGGCCCGCCGCCCCCTCGGCCAATCAGGAGCCGGCGTCTGACGACCCCGACGAGTTGCCGGGCGACCCCGAGGACCTGCCCGGCGCAGCCGATGACTCTAGCCACTGGGAGCAGACCATGTCCTACTTCGTTGCCATGTCACTGGACGACCAATTGGACGACGGCAGCGGGAGCTTCAGTCCCACCCACCCTGATGCGCAGCAGCAGATGGAGGGAGAAAAGGATTCTGGGGATTATATCCAAGAGGTATGGGGCGGTGTGAGACAAGCAGGTACGATGACTTTAGTGAGGTAGGGACAAGGCTTACCTTCAGATTAATTATTTTTATATGGCATAGAGAAGCTCACTAATTTATAGATTTTCCTCAGTTGAATGGTGGCAATAAACAAAGTGATATCAGGATCAAGACAAATGAGGTCCTTTACCGTTGTGTGTTATTGGCTCAGATGTACTCCACCTCTGTGGTTACAGTGCGGTCAGCGACCATACTGTTTAATAGGGCCGTGCGTTCGTCCCCCGCTCACTGAGCATGCTCCTCTCGCCCCCCGCCAGATCGCGGCTCAGCTGACGGAGGCGGACTTCGCCATCGAGAGCGTCCACAGCGACTACTCCGGGTACGAGAGCCTGTGGATCGGACCCGGCGAGTTTTCCCACGTCATCGAGATCTACGACTTCCCCGCCGTCTTTAAAACCGACGACCTGCTGGACGCCTTTGCCGAATTCAGGTGAAGGTCACCACTGGGACACAACCCCCCACCCTAAAAAAAAAAAAAACCCAGCACCCATTCACTGGCTCTAACTCCCTTCCTCCCTCCCTCGCAGTGAGGGCGGTCTGAAGATCAAGTGGGTGGACAACACTCACGCCCTGGGCGTGTTCTCCGGCGAGTCTGCAGGTATGACCTTTGACATGGAGGTGAAAGGCCAGGCTGTTTGCCATTTTCTCTGACCAATGGGGAACTCACTAGACTTGTTGTAGAGTCCGAAAAATCAAGCATCACGTGGGCATTAATCGAGACGATGATCTTCAGAGTTAGCCTGCTAGCTAGCCAGGTCTGTTTGTCAGTTAAGAAAATGTGACTGTGAACAAACTCTGTTATTCAGCCCGTTGAAGTAACTTTCCCTATAAATGTGAATCCTATATTAGTATTGTGGAAATGTGTAGAATGGTAGGAGCGTCATACAGATGCATATATATGATTTATCATCGCGTTTGGATTTTCATCAGGATATGTTCTTGACTACCTAGATCCGGGGTCCGTAACAGGATTTTGTTCCAACTTCTGCTCTTATTTATTTAATTAGCTCCCATCAAATCTTGATCTGACATTTATGTAAGCACCAGCTACAGCTGCAGACTGCAAGTGTGCCCTAAGGATTTTACTGTTCTCAAGAACAGTAGTAAACCAACGTAGTCTATATAATAGCTCCAACATAGTAGCTGTCTGAAAACTGAAACTTAAGGTAGTTCGTTGGAACAAACCAGCACGCAGACCTTGCCTCCGGGAGTTGTGCACCCCTGACCTAGGCATTACTCATCAAGTATTCCAAAAACTATGACTCATTTTGTCTGTGAGAAATGGCTCACTTGTGGCGAGGGTGGAAAAAAGCCATCATTTCCCCCTATGAACCGGACCGCTACCTCCTCTGCATAATGGAATTCCCATGGACAGAAAACCCACTTGCATCCTCTTTTGAGTTCCTCCGTTCCAGAAGGATGAGTCTGCTTTTATCGTTAAATAAAGCGTTCAGATTTCCTTGGGAAAAGCAGAAGTCGGGCGCACGCTTGAACACTTTCCTGCTGTAGCTCGTGCTCTGCCAGGAGCGCCGTCCAGAGGCCATCTCCGCTCTCGCCTCCATTTGGCCTCTTGGTTCTGGTGTATCTGGGTAATGATGGCTTTTAGCGTGAAACTGCATCAGACGGATCGCTGGGGCTGCAGTGATTCTCAGGGTCACTCTGTTTGTGTGTTGCTTTGCTGCAGCTCTCCAGGCTCTCTGCATACAGCACCCCCTGCTGAAAGTGCGCACTCTGAATGAGGGCAGCAAGAAGTCCAAAGGGAAAGCACTGCGTCGGGCAGGTACGCACTCACGCAGATATATCACTGAAGTGATGGCTACTCATTTGACATTATTACTCTATGACACGCAAGAAATACTCTATTTGGAGAGATAGCGGACCTCCATATTCATTCTTTACCCTTGATAGATTATATCAAATGATGAATTACCGAGACTGTGCAACAGTGTGCATCTTTAAAGATAAAGAAAAATAATGATAAGGAAACAAATATTTTTACAAGAAAAATGGAAGGTTATGCAAAAAACAAACCTTGTACGTGCATGGGAGTGCACTTGCGTGTGTGTATATGCATGGGAGTGCATGTATGAGCACGCGAGTGCATTTGTGTGTGTGTATGTGCATGGGAGTGCATGTATGAGCACATGAGTGCATTTGTGTGCGTGTATGTGCATGTGAGTGCATGTATGAGCACGTGAGTGCATTTGTGTGCGTGTATGTGCATGTGAGTGCATGTATGAGCACGCGAGTGCATTTGTGTGCGTGTATGTGCATGGGAGTGCGTGTACGTCCATGTGGGCGGACTACTGAAATACATGTGGTATAGAGCTGTATACAGGCTGTGATTGATGTTATTTTATTTTTCCCAGAGTTCCTCCAGCCGGTGAAGGAGCGGCCGCGCACCGACACGGCAGTGGCCCGGCGGATGGTCTCCCGGGCGCTGGGCCTGCCGAAGCCCGCTCCGTGCGGCAAACGCTGCTGACCGCCGCTCCCGGACCGCCCTCCGACCGCTGCCCTGCCGCAGGTCAGTTTAACAGCTTTCTACTGCTGCGTCTGTAACCCACATCAGTCTCAACACCCTGTGAATTATTACTCATTATGTCTAACCCACATCGATCACCAGAGCCTGTGAATTATTACTCATTATGTCTAACCCACATTGATCACCAGACCCTATGAATTATTACTCATTTATTTCTAACCCACATCGATCACCAGAGCCTGTGAATTATTACTCATTATGTCTAACCCACATTGATCACCAGACCCTATGAATTATTACTTATTTATTTCTAACCCACATCGATCACCAGACCCTGTGAATTATTACTCATTATGTCTAACCCACATCGATCACCACAACCTGTAAATTATTACTCATTATGTCTAACCCACATCGATCACCAGAGCCTGTGAATTATTACTCATTATGTCTAACCCACATTGATCACCAGACCCTATGAATTATTACTCATTTATGTCTAACCCACATCGATCACCAGACCCTGTGAATTATTACTCATTATGTCTAACCCACATCGATCACCACAACCTGTAAATTATTACTCATTATGTCTAACCCACATCGATCACCACACCCTGTGAATTATTACTCGTTATGTCTAACCCACATCGATCACCAGACCCTGTGAATTATTACTCATTATTTATTAGGGATGCATTACATGGCAGCTCCTACTGTGTGACATTTGTTACAGAGAGCCAGCATTGCAGTGAGAAAGATGGTAGTGTGTGTACATTATGAGGGTCTGCGTTGGTTGGTCTGTCATCAATTGCTTACTTTCAGCCAATCAGGTAAGTGAGCTCTCAGCCAATCAAGCGGTGAGCTCATGAATATTATGAATAATATATCATGAATGTAACATTTTTCATTCAAATAACCTTCGTACTTATACTTTATAGATAGTTGGGAATTATTTTAAATTGCAGATATATCTGCTGGATGGGGACTTTAATGGTTCATTAATGGTGAATCAATGCTTTAATGGTTGGCCAAAAGCAAATCCGTAGTGGACAGTAGAGCTCCAGGAAGAGTTGGTTACCACTGATTTAAAAAGACAGTTGTCACGCTAAGATGCACAGTTTACGGTGATGTCAAGAGGGCAAGAGGGACAAGAAAGAAAGAGAGCCCCGAATCTGCTTGATTCCATACTTTAATTAAAGCCAACAGGCACAATATATTGGATATTAAGTCTCCCCTGTCAAGTACAGGCATCCCAAACAGCCAATCGGCTTGCAGTGTGCACCCTCAAATAAACAGAGAGTAGCCGTACGTTAGCACCATTACAATAAAATACAACAAAAAAAAAAGTACAACACACAGAAGAGCCAGACTTCTCTCATTCACAGACGGGGGCTTTGGTTACTCTGAACGAAAATAAAAAAATAAAAACCCAACCGCGATCCCTGACATTCACAACAATAAGTTACATATGCAAAAAAAAAAAATGCTAGCAGGAGAAAATCAAACCATTTACAAAATGCTTTTCTTTTTTTTTTTTTTTAAACAAAAACAAAATAAGCAGTCGTACGTTTCTACACACGTTCGGAGTTCCCTGTGTCGCAGCCTCGCAGTTAAGTCTTTGTGGATTTCGGCGTTTACAACGTGCTTAGGCTGTTATGCGCTCTTTTCACTCCGTAGTTACGCGCCGCGAGCTTTAAACATCTGAAGCTAAATACGGACGAAATTAAAGTACAGTAAAGTTTCTCAGAGTTTGTTCCATAGCAGTTTTCCAGATGAATGTGCCGTGAGGGAAAACGTAGGAGAAACTCCACGCCGGGTTACATGAATCTATTTTTTTTCTTTTCTCAATCGCTTGCATAACGCGGGGGCTGCAGTTAGCAAAAAAAAACGTCACGTAAAGAAAAGAACGAAAGATGTAAGGGCTGCAATACATTTCACCTGCATATTTTAATGTGTTACAGTACAAATGGGTGATTGTGATTGTGATTATGAAGCTTAGCAGTGGCCTTTCCCAGTATAACTCAGGAAACCTGTCGCTGTGAGGTATGTGAACGTGTCCCTGATACCAGAAGGGTTTGCATACCGTAGTATGTGAATAAAGTTGAGCCATTCCGTAAGTACACAGTTTCAACAGGGACAGAGTTTCTCTGTTCCAGAAGACACAAAGTCTGCTTTTACTGTTAACCTGTGTGTGTGTGTGTGTGTGTGTGTGTGTGTGTGTGTGTGTGTGTGTGTGTGTGTGTGTCAGCTCTGCGTATGTATGTTTAATGTGCAGGTGTGTGTAGAGGTCAAATTCAATTCCTTTCCATTAAAATCTTGCAGATTTAAACGTGTAGCTCAAAACCACTCTCGTCACTGCTAACTTTTTAAAAGTGCATTCAGTTCCCTTTTTACGTGTGAAGATATACAGATGGTGTTCTCTTCAAGCGTCTTGTCCGTAAAGCTGGAGCCAGTACCCTGCTGAGCCACTATGGGGCGCTAAACACATGCTTCAGTTTTTCACGCCGAAGTCGCAGCATTGCTGCAGCCTTCTGGGAGGCTAGGGGACAACATGGGGGTGGTTTTTTGTTTTTTTTTTTGGGGGGGGGGGGGGGGCTTTGGGGAGCCGGCGGCTGGTCCTGAGACTGAGTACTGGAAGGAGTAGTCCAGCAGCACTCAGGAGAGGGGGGGAGGAAGAGGGGGAAGGGAGAGTGAGAGAGAAAGAGAGAGAGAATGTGAAAGAGAGAGAGAGACTCTCTAGTGGTCGGTGGTTCTGGGGCCTCTGGGGCTGTGAGTGGAGTTGAGCCTCACATCCAGAACCTTCTTCCAATCCGTCTTTTTCTGTCAGCCTCTGCTTGCTTTACCTGAAGGACACCTGGTTGTTCACTAGGCCAGGGAAGGTGTCCTCGGTCTCCGAGCTTAGTGAGCCACCTTAGCAGGAGAGAGTAAAAATAGTTCTAATAATAATAATCCTGCCACCTGCAGATATAGATCATTTCAAATAATGCAAACAGGATTTCATCTGATTTATCTGAACTGAGAGATGTACCTGGCCCTATTCTAGAGTAAAATCTACTTTTGTCAGATTTTTTGTTTTTCTTTTGAGAAAAGAGCTACATAAAGTAAAAAATAATTTTGGTGCTAGCTACTATGCATGTGTAAGAATTATACAACTTTATGTACAGATGCTGAAGAAAAAAATGGAAAAACCTGGATATATGCAAAGCAGAAATCATACAGTGACCTCTCTTAATTGAATAACATCCCAGCACGCACAGGGTGATGTATAACATCCCAGCATGCATAGGATCATGGATAACATCCCAGCATGCACAGGGTCATGTATAACATCCCAGCATGCATAGGTCAATTATAACATCCCAGCATGCACAGGGTCATGTATAACATCCCAGCATGCACAGGGTCATGTATAACATCCCAGCATGCACAGGGTCATGTATAACATCCCAGCATGCACAGGGTCATGTATAACATCCCAGCATGCACAGGGTCATGGATAACATTATAGCGGCATCTGTGTGAGATCTCGACAGGCCTGATCAGCTATAATTACGGTTCGCATTAATGCAAGAACAGACCTCATTCAGTTTGAAAGGGTGGGCTGTTATTCAAATCTCTGGGCCTCTGCTCAACAACTAATTCTGTATGTTCTTGTTTCCTTATTTGGACAGGGAGAGCACAGGACCGGCGAGAGGTGGAGCGATTGCACTTCCGCGACGCCTGCCAGACACCCCAGCCTGGAGCGGTCAGCCGCGCAAGCCGTCTGCCCCCCCCCCCTCCCCCTCCCCACAAACCTTCCCCCCCCAAGCACTTGACCGTCCGCTCATTTCAGCGTTAAGCAAAGCAAATAAGGAAATAAACCCAAGAATTCATGCGGAGGCGGGGCTATGGAAGGGGCAGAGTTAATGAGTGGGTGGGTGTGGCTAACAGACAGGAAGAACATGGATTATCTTGTTTTTTTCCCCCTGCCTATACGCAGTGCAGGGGGTGTCCAATTCTGGGTGGGATGGGTTTGTGGAGGGGGTGGGGGGGAAGGTATTATGGGATGTTTCCAGTTCTCCACTCATAAGGCATTGAGAAGGTTGTGTAAAAATGTGTACGTCAGTGCGGACTGCTGTGTAGATAGCTGTTTAAATGTATAAATGTGCAGTAGTTAAATTTCCACTTTTAACTCCCATTTGATAAAATGGGATTGTTTCTCGGGAGAACCATGTTTTAATGCCTGAAACTGGTACAGTGCACTGGCCTCATGAAATGGGAGACTTGATTTAATATCCACGCCAGCACCTTTTGAGTTACGGCTCGTGCGATACGACGACAAGATTCTGCTGTCTCTCGCCAGTTAGCTGTATCGCTAGACCAGCATATATGCCCGAAAATAAAAACCTGTAAAAAATACAGACCGGAAAAAATAGCGCTGTTCATTTATTGATGATTGACAACCATATTTTAACTGCTGTTTTTTTAAAAAGTAAGGTTTAAGACAGTCAGGTTTAAGAAGGTGTGTGAAGTATCAGAACTATAGTTTCTTCTGTCTGCAGCAGACCTGGGTCAAATACGCATTTGTTTTGGATTCAAATACTTTTCTGTGCTCTGTTGATCTTGCCTGGTGTAACTGAGCCTGCCAGTATGACCAGAAGGTGGGGTTTTGCACTTTTTGAGAGTATTTCATTGGTTCCAATACGCCAGACAAGATCAGTAAAGTGTAGAAAAGTATTTTAATGCAAAACAAATACGTATTTGACCCAGGTCAGGTCTGCAGTAAGAACAGGTCACATATTACTCTCAAAGCCTTCCTCACACACCTTCTTTGCCACTACACTACATGTATGTGCGGGAATTGTTGTCTGAGGGCTGACTTAGCATCATGTGATATCGTGTGTGAAGTCCAGTTTGAGAAGAGTGTTTGTATTAAGTGTGTTAATGTCAAAGATGTTGGGACGTACCAGTGAAGGCAATCTGCCCGGCTCAAGAACATGCATGTCGTCTAAAGTTCAAACTGAGGAGAAGCCGCCATTCTGACTAACAGGTCAGCAATGTTAAGGCATGATCATCACTGTGCTAAGCACTGTCACTGGAATTGCTGTACATTGCGAAGTGGGTTTTTAAGCCATTAATTATTTTTTCCTAAAATAAACCAACAAGCTTATTTTAATTGTAGAATATGTATTTTTTATGTACATTACAGTAAAATGATCTGTGTTTTTTGTACAGTGAGTATTGCTTGTTGCTGGCAGTTCTAGTTCTCCAGTATTGTAAAGTCAGTGTTCCTGCAGAAGTGTTGCCGTGTTCTAGAATGCTGTTCCTGGGAGAGACTTGGGTGTGCTGTGTTCTAGAATGCTGTTGCCAGGAGATGTGTGCTGTGTTCTAGAATGCTGTTGCCAGGAGATGTGTGCTGTATTCTAGAATGCTGTTCCCAGAGAGACTGAACACAGGGTACTAAGTCTGAGTCCAGAAACCAATGTCCAGATGTTAGTGTTCAGTCAATAAATGTTAATATGGACTGTGTTTATAAATTGTATCAGTTGTATTTTTAGTTTCTGCGCTCATCCACCTTAAAATGGTCCGCTCCATTTTCTGCTATTCACACACTATTTTCTGCTCTGAATACTCTGAATATACTTTTTAAATTGTGTACATATTTTCAAACCATTTTGTGGTTACATTTTTTTTTAACCCCCTTGTAGATCAGTCAATAGCTTGAGCTGAGATGTATTGAATTCCTTAACCGTAACCTATTTTATTCTCATGACATAATTTGACTTTACGAAACAAAAAGTATGTAATCATATCTTTATGAGATATGTTATCAAATTTTTAGACGATAATCTAATCTAATTCAGATAGTCTAACTCCATGCAGAAGAAGTTCAGTTTTTGCAGTGCGTCAGAGGTTTGTTGATGAGTGGGCACGTCTCACCTATATGGCAGTTATAGGACCACACGCGGTAGCCGTCGTATCGACACCTGCACTTCATGACGTTGTTGGAGTAATCCGACTCCGCCACTTCGTAATTCGGGTTGATGATGACCTGCGAGAGAAAGGGGGGGAAGATTTTTGGAGTTTAGGATCAGAGCCCTCTGAACTGTGTGTACTGCTGACAGGGATAACTATTCCCAAAAACTAAACTTTTAGTCCTGTCTGCTCACGTGCTTCTATGCCCCAAAGACAGGGCAGTAACGGCAGAGTGAGGCTTCAGGTGACCCAAAGTGGGCGGAGCTATGATACCTTATGATGCCCACAATGTTGTGCTGTGGAAAGCAAAGACCTGATTTGCTGATGGAAGGGAGTCATTGGCTGCAGAATGGAGCTCAGCCCACCGTGGCATTCATAAACTCTCACTGAAATTTAGTGAAATTATTTTGTAATTGTTACAAATAATTTATCTTTTTTTTTTTGCATGCTTGCAAAATGCATTTTTGTGTTGCTCTTGCATTAACAACTGCAGCTGTCACTGAAAACTGTGTTTTACATGTCCGCTGAAAATCACAGAAATAACCATAATTTATAAATGAAACAAAAATGTAAGAAGTAGGTACCTGAAGGATATAGTCTCCAGGTTTGACGTCAGTGACATCGATCCACTGACAGTCGATGTCGTGTCTGTACGTATCCCAGCATCCTACAGTGATCCCTTGCTGGCCGTAGTTGGCGCAGGCGTACCTCTTGTAGATGCCTGTCAGGCACAGGGAAACAGAGCACAGAGAGTGAGCCTGGCGCCTCTTTCCAGGAACGAAAGAACAGGGTCCGGTTAGCATAAGCTTAACCTTAGGTTATGGTCAGTTCAGTGTTAGGCTAGTGCGATTGTATGACCAGATTAGCTCTAGGGTAATGTTATCTAGGTGGCTGGTATAGCGTCAGGTTAGCGCTGTTTTCGCAGCATCCCCAGGCCCGTCTGCACACCTTCGTCACATTCGCTGTCCTCCAGACAGAAGCTGGCTTTGTGTCCCTCTGCTACCTTGGAGCCGTTGAGACTGAGCAGGTCGTAGTGCGTGAACACCTCCATGCTGTGGTAGTGCCTGAAGAGGGAGACTTCAGTTAATGTCATATCACTGCTCTTTACTGTAATCATATTTTAAACAAACCTGACATTCCCCCTGGGGCAAATATAGTTACTCTGTTGTATTTGTTTGCCTCATAGAATCTGGTGATATAATTTGGAGGGAATGCTCCTTGTCAATATGTTACCTCAGAATGATAGAGCGCACTCTGTGACATCATAATTGGGAGCTGCTGCCTGAGGCTCTCGGTGACATCATAACTGGGGGCCGCTGCCTGAGGGGCTCAGTGACATCATAACTGGGGGCCGCTGCCTGAGGGGCTCAGTGACATCATAACTGGGGGCCGCTGCCTGAGGGGCTCAGTGACATCATAACTGGGGGCCGCTGCCTGAGGGGCTCAGTGACATCATAACTGGGGGCCGCTGCCTGAGGGGCTCAGTGACATCATAACTGGGGGCCGCTGCCTGAGGGGCTCAGTGACATCATAACTGGGGGCCGCTGCCTGAGGGGCTCAGTCACATCATAACTGGGGGCCGCTGCCTGAGGGGCTCAGTCACATCATAACTGGGGGCCGCTGCCTGAGGCACTTGCCTGTGGCACTCGTGCCAGATCCAGGAGTCGTGGCCGGCCTTGGGGCGGAAGTCGGCCTGGCCGTTGTTGTGGATCTGGGAGGAGAAGCGCAGCAGCCGGCGGTAGGAGTCGCTGCGGGTGGCGTCGGCCGTGCTGGACAGGCATTCCTCCTCGTGGGCGCACAGGAGCATGAACATGGGCCGGTCCTCCAGGTAGGTGGTCTGCTCCACCAGCTGCGGGTTCAGAACCAGGTCCGGAGCGGCTGCATGGGGAGGGGGGAGGGGGGAAAGCTCAGGACTAACGCCTCATTTCCCCAAACCCGCCCACAGAACCTGCTGTGCAGAGATTCTAAAAGAGTAAATGGAATTCAGCCCCCTTTCAGAAAAAAGAAAATAGTGTCTGTGTAAGTTCTGACACTGCTTTGACCTTCTCGTCTGCCTCCTCTTGCCTGCGGCTGCTTGTGCTTCATACCACAGAGAAAGGAGGAGAAGCTCCGAGCTGTCGGGACAGCTGTCACATTAATTCAGTATTGGTTGGCACACTTGACCACAGACATGGATGCAGCTGCTGCTATCAAAACATCCTTTAGGTGTCTCCCTCTCTTTGCCAGTGCGCAGGCACCGTACATGAAGTAAGAGTTTCCGGATCAGTCAGTGTGGGTATTTCAGGATGTCACTATTCCAAGTGGCCAGCATTGTGTATAGAGCAAACCAACAGAGACAGCATCACCAAAGTAAAACGTTTATTGAATTAAGAATAAAATTCTAACTCTCCATCTAATGTAAATGGGCTTCTGTTGACAGGGTGAGAACGGATGTAAATTAGGATACTGTGGATTAAGGGTGGGGAGGGTCTTACTTTCGGAGCAGGACACCCCCGCGGCAAAACGGCCGCCCCCCCGGGGGCAGTGCAGGTGCTGTCCGTGGTGCAGACAGTGCGACAGCGACATCTCCGTCCCAGAACACCTCACACCGCTCATCACCACGTCGTCCGCCGTCACGTCCCCCGGCCAGTACCACGTCTCCTAGAGGGGGAGCCGGGGAGAGAGCAGCACAGTTACATCACTGCGTTTCCTCTCCTGGGCAGTACCACGTCTCCTACAGGGGGAGCCGGGGAGAGAGCAGCACAGTTACATCACTGCGTTTCCTCTCCTGGGCAGTACCACGTCTCCTACAGGGGGAGCCGGGGAGAGAGCAGCACAGTTACATCACTGCGTTTCCTCTCCTGGGCAGTACCACGTCTTCTAGAGGGGGAGCCAGGGAGAGAACAGCGCAATTACATCACTGCATTTCCCCTCCTGGCCAGCACCAAGTCTCCTTGTGGGGGAGTCAGGGAGAGAACAGCGCAGTTACATCACTGTATTTCCTCTCCCCCTAGCCAGTACCACGTCTACTAGAGGGGGAGCCTGGGAAATAACAGTGTAATTACATCACTGTATTTCCTCTCCTGGCCAGTACCACAGAGAGGCAGGGATGCAGTCATAGGAGGGCCATGCTTTTTTGATCAATCCTTTTTGATATAGTAGATGGATAAACTTTGCTAGCCAGGTTAATCCATCCAGATGTTTTAAAGACTAATCCATTTGTGCATAATCTGGCAAAGTGCTGATTGAACATATCATCCCCACATATGAGCTAGAGGCACTGTAAGCCTGCTAACAGGTCCAGGTACTGGAAGTTCCATGATTCTACCACAAGGTGGTATAATACCAAAGCATATCCTCTAAGCGCTGCAGTGGTCTTGCTGAAAAAGTCTTTGGGATGCCAGATCATTGCTTTTCTTTATTGCTTTGTGATGTGGCATTACAGTTGTTCAGCACTGTATGTGAGAGATGGGGGGATGAGGGAGGCTTCTGTGTGTGTAGGCAAAGTACATTTTTACATTGAGATATTTAGTACACACTTATCCACAGTGACTTAAAAAAGTGTGCATGTAAAGTTTTAGACAAAGAGCAGAGACAATGCCAAGATATTACTCTCGTGTTTACCTATCTCAGTATAATAATAATGGTAGGAGTACAGCTCTCAAATCAGCAATGTCTGGGTGCACTGTCCTGTCTTAACCAAAAAGCACTGTTTCCTGTTTGAGTTTCTGTCCCAGCTGGGACCCTGGGTGTTGTGACTGAGATAAGCAGGCAGCTCCAGTAAAAATCACCAGCAGCAGAAGCAGTGTAGAACAGTGTAAAGATAGTAAAAGCAGGAACAACAGCATAATTAGCATATTTCCTGAAGGGACACATTGTGAATGGGAGCGTTGTGTGTGCCACTGCACCTAATCACGTTTAATGAGCCTATTACCCTCATCCCTACCCAACAGCCCCATTACAGGCCCTGTTTCCATCCTTTAAAACTCCCTCATTGTCCTCGGATGACTTTATTGAGTCATTCCTTCCGTTCAAGTCGTTCACAGGGACTTTCCAGCCCTGCAGGGGTAAAGGCTTCTTTAAAAGGACTCCGCAGTTATAAAGCCACGCCCCCCCCCCAAATAAATATTTTTTTAATAGCGAAAATACCGAGGAGGACACTGATGACTAAGACTGTGATAAACATCAAGCGTATAAACACAAGCACACGCGCACATAAACAAACGTGCACTCGCGTGCACAAACGCATGCACGTGCACGAACACGCTAGCATTCACATTTAGCATACAAAGACCTTAGGAACTGGGAAAGGTTTCAGGGTGAAAGGGAGGACGGGAGCGATCGAGGTTGGATGCGTGCGAAAGGTCAGGAAAGGGGGCGTGCGCTGGCGGCGAGGGCGTGGCCCAGGTGCGGCTCACCTGGAAGGCGTGGCTGGCGTAGCCCAGGCCCAGCTGTCTGCACACCACCATGGCCTCCGTGGTCCCCCAGCTGTCGCTGCACACCGTGCCCCAGACCAGCGTCCCGTTCTTCTCCGCCAGGACCTCCACGCGCCCCTCGGACGGGTTCCGACCCCCGCCCAGCCGCAGCTGTCGACCCACACAGAGACGCGGGCGCTCAGACGGGCCTCGGACCCCACGGCAGAGGCCTGATCCCCGCCCCGGCGGTTTTGGGTCTCGATAAGGGAAGCAGCTTGTTCTCGTTCCTCTTAATAAGCTCCGGTTTGACAGCCATAATCTCTGCGAACATTTTAATTGCAGCCCCAGAGAGAACCTCCACCCCAGCCAGGCCATAAATAATCTTTCCGTTGAAGTCAAGACTGGATTCAATAAATTATCCATCAAGTGGTTTGAAAGGAAACGTGTGAAGATGACTGTAAGCCAGTAACAGTGAATACAAGCAACAGATGGGTACACGTACACAAACACAACAGTAAACATTTCCGACAGACATTTAAACAAATATGAACCAGAAAATTGTTATAATAATGTAATAATTAATACTACAGAGCAGTGGATTTTCAGTCTGCTGAATTTTGCATTGTGCATTTGGTATTACTGTGATCTTATAATAATTTAAAAGCTGGAGCGTAGATTAACGTGTAGATTAACTAAGCGATGAGGATGTGTAGATTAACTCAGAGATGGGAATGTGTAGATTAACTCAGCGATGGGAATGTGTAGATTAACTCAGCGATGGGAATGTGTAGTTTAACTCAGCGATGAGAATGTGTAGATTAACTCAGCGATGAGAATGTGTAGTTTAACTCAGTGATGGGAATGTGTAGTTTAACTCAGCGATGAGAATGTGTAGTTTAACTCAGCGATGAGAATGTGTAGTTTAACTCAGTGATGGGAATGTGTAGTTTAACTCAGCGATGAGAGTGCTTATTGGCTGGGAAGCGGAGCGGGGCTGCTGAAAGCAGTAATATTTCCCTCGCGCTGCCGTTTGTGTCTTAAATAAACAACGCGGCTGGCCTCCACTAAAACACGCAGTTGTTCTTGGGAAACCTACGCGACCTTACAGCGGGGTTCGCCCTTCCGCACGCGTTCACGGCTGAGCAGATCTGCAAACCACTAAAGCAACAGATTCAGTTCTGCTCTGACTCATAAAGCGCTCCCCCTAACGCCGCTGTGCCAACCGAAGAGCACGTTTAACTTCAGTAATGTAGCACGCCCGTTGCTGTACATCACGGTGGCGCCTTTAGGGTGGAATGGTTATTCCATGGCATAGCGGGCACTGCAGGTTCTAGAGGTAACTTTATGGTGTAACGGTCATGATGAGGTGCAGCAGTCTGTGTAGGGCTCAGCAGTCTGTAGGGTGTAGCAGTCTGTAGGGTGGTGCAGTCTGTAGGATGCAGCAGTCTGCAGGGTGGTGCAGTCTGTATAGGGTAGTAGTCTGTAGTGTTTAGAAGTCTGTATGGTGGTGCAGTCTACAGGGTGTAGCAGTCTGTAGTGTTTAGCAGTCTGCAGGGTGTAGAAGTCTGTATAGGGTAGTAGTCTGCAGGGTGTAGCAGTCTGTAGTGTTTAGCAGTCTGTAGGATGGTGGAGTATGTTGGGTGTAGTAGTCTGTAGTGTTTAGAAGTCTGTATAGGGTAGTAGTCTGTAGGGTGGTGCAGTTTGTTTGGGTGTAGTAGTCTGTAGGGTGGTGCAGTCTGTAGTGTTTAGCAGTCTGTAGGGTGTAGCAGTCTGTAGGGTGGTGCAGTCTACAGGGTGTAGCAGTCTGTAGTGTTTAGCAGTCTGTATAGGGTAGTAGTCTCTAGGGTGGTGCAGTCTGTAGTGTTTAGCAGTCTGTAGGGTGGTGCAGTCAGCGTGGGTGCAGTGGCGCGCGCTCACCCGCTGATGGAAGCCCATGGCGGGCACGTTGCACCTCACGCCCGCGTCCTCCTCATGGCTGCAGCCCAGAGAGTCCCTGTTGAAGAAGCACTCTGTGACGGACTTCTCGAACCCGGAGCACTCCACCTCGTTCATGTGCACCGGGCCCATTCCTGCAGGGGAACAGGCAAAGCGTGTATAAAACCAAGTCATTAATCTCTACAATAAATTACCGTGTGATGATTTTGATTGTTGGGAGCACACCTGGTGGTGTGGCGCGCTTCAGATTGCTGTAGGGAGGGAGTTGGGGTTTGGACTAAGTGACACCGGATTTAAATCCACAGTAATAGAGGGAGTTGGGGTTTGAACAAACTGAAACAGCTTTTAAATCCACAGTAATGGAGGGAGTTAGGGTTTCGACTAAGTGAAACACGTTTTAAATCCACAGTGTGAGAAAGTTGGGGTTTGGACTAAGTGAGTTTGGACTTAGGTGGGAGTTGGGGTCTGGACTAAATGAAACGGGTTTTTAAATCCACAGTAATGGAGGGAGTTACGTGTTGGAGGCAGCGCAAGGGGCACACTGTTCCCTCTGGCACTGACGCAGAGACATATGCCGAACAGCTCTGTCGGCCTCACAGGAAGAGCGTTTATGGCGTGTTCTCCCAGTGAATGTCCCCTGGAAGCACTGCTGGTTACACGATTCAGATGGTTTCCAAGGCCATTTGAGGATTTATTCCAAGGAGCTCTCTTTTTTTGAGAACAAACATGTTGTTTTTCTCACTCTGCTTTGCAGTTATTTGTCTGTATTCTCTGACTGCCAGATGTCACTCACTGAAAGACCTGAGCAAAGGCCTACAAGCCCCCTCTCCACACACACTAAACACCCCCCCCCCCCCACCCCACCCCCCCAACACACACTCACAAACACACACCCCCCTCCCTTTCTACACACACACACACACACACGCACACACACTAAACACCCCCACCCCCCCAACACACACACTCACAAACACACACCCTTCCCCTTCCACACACACACACACACACTAAACCCCCCCCCCCCCACAACACACACACACTGGCCACACACCGCAGTCAGGCGCACACCTTCATGCTCTGTGTTCTGTGGCCGAGGCTAGCACAGACTGGCTCACAGGTGTCCGCTCTCTGCATATGGCTGGCAGGCGCTCTGTCTCGCCTGACGGCTGCTGGCTCACCCTCAGCCACAGCACATCCTCTCAGGCCTGCAGACTGGCCCTGTGACTCACAGTCTCACAGCCAGGAAGTGCAGGACTGCTGCTTAGTGATGCAGAACAACTGCTATCACGAGGCTGTCCATTCTGACCACAGAACACCACAACCATAGATAGAACCCTGTACCCATAGAACTCCCACCCCCACAGAACCCCACTATACCATGGCCTGGCCCCTCCCACCCCTGTTCATAAGCGCCATGTCATTTATGTAACGCACTAAAATACACTGTTAATTTCTCACCTTTCACACAAACGCCAAGTTTTCAAAATGCATTGTTCATTCTTAAAGAGACGGACAAGAGCCATCCTTCCCACCTTCTTGCTGGCAAGAACAGCACCTTCACGTAATCCTGAGGATGCGTTACAATTAAAAGAGTTACAGTTGAGCTCTTCCAGCCTGGACTCCCAAGAGAGACGCAAGAGGGGAGGGGGGGGGGGCGGGGTTAGACAGAGGGGCGGGGTTACCTTGTCCCAGCCGGCCCCCCGTCAGGGCCTCCTTGGCGGTGCCGAAGCCCAGCTCCCGGCACACCACGGTGGCCGACTGGATGCCCCAGTTGTCGTCGCAGACGGTGCCCCACTCGCCGCTCTTCAGCACCTCCACGCGCCCCTCCCCCACCAGGGCTCCGCCCTTCAGACGCACCAGCGGTTGCTGTGGAGACCGGAGCAGCGGGGTCAGTGCAGGGTCAGAGGGCGACTGGGAGTCAGAAGAGTGAGCTTGGACACCGTAAGTGGAGTTACAGTACCGTGACGTGTTTTAGGTTTATTGGAATTTCTAACGTAAACACCAGCTTACAAGGCATTTTTTAAAGGCCAAGGATACTTCTGTTTTGTTCAAATATTTAGTAAGTACTTAATATAAACATTTAGGCAGTCAGCAGATGCTCGTATCCAGAGCAGCTTACACAAGAGCAGACACGATGGTTTGGCCAAGGAGCAGAACTGATGCCAAATCTTCAGGATTAAAAGTAAGTTAAAGTAGCGATGTTAAAACATAATCTTACAACATTAGGCAAAGTGCCATAATGGTGCTAGAGGGAGATTCAGCATATAGCACTTTAAGTAGCGAATGAGTTTTATAATGTGTTTTATAGGGGTATAGCAACAGATGTAGCCCAGACAGGGCTTTGCAAAAGGAAACTCATTTCACTCTGAATGGCAGGCCAATCACAGAGCAGGAATGTGACTTCACGGTCAGGGGAGGGGCCAGGGGGTCAGACAGAGGAGAGGTAGGCAGTAAAAGCCAAGGAAAAAGTGACCTTTTGACCTCTGACCTCTGTGCTCACGGCAGGTGCAGCCCTGGCTACGAAATCACAGGAATGCTTTTAACTGTTAGAACAACAGCTTATGGGGGGTCACATTTTACTGATGTTTGGATAAGTGTGGGCGATCAATCTATTTTACAGTCACTATGTTTCACCCAGCAGGCCTTCAGCAGGTCAAATATAACTCCCAAATTAATCCTTCAAAGTCTCATGTGAGATGTGGTGTGCACATATTGTACAGTAGTTTAAATGCACAAGGCAAGGTGTATGTGTTCTCTAGCTCACCATGTGACCAAATCTCAAAATAAGGAAAGGCTATGTTTAACAGCCATGTATCTAAAAGCCAGAAATTTGAATATGAGCAGTAAACTGAATGATCTACCTTTGCTCTGAATACTGAGTCCACATGCAGTCTTATCTTCCCTTCTGCCAGTGTCATAGCAATGAATTCTCAGCACCCCCCCCCCCACCCCCCAAATATATTTTATTTTTAATTAAAAATAGTTCCGCCCCATATTGTGGCCCCCCCCCTCGGGCCTGGGCCCGGGGCAAAATGTCCCCATTGTCCCCCCCTATCTGCAGCCCTGCCTCCTGCTATAATGAGGAAAAATTGGTGAAATATCTCCACACAGAGAGCAGATCTCAGGGAACAGCACTGGATGGTCACGGAGTTCTGGAATATCACAAACCAAACATTTCATCACAGTAAATGTGTAACAGAATGTAATTTATAATGTGTAAAAATGAATTAGTCCCTATAAATCTTATTACACTTATTTTTGCTTTTGGGACAATCTGTGCAAAGTAATAAGTAGTGCCGATCTAATCTTTACCACCTGTACCACTCTAAAATGTTTATTCATGGTTTCGTTTAACAGCAAGTGTCAGTAGTGAGAACACTGTGCTGGGCTCTATAGTGTTCCCATTTTAGAAGCATTTGTTCCAGAAAATTGATGTGTGCTAACTGGAAAAATAATTTCAAAATAATTTAGGAGCACATCTACCGAATGTTTTCGACTTAGGTCCACATGTGCTCCTTGGAAAGAATGTTAGCGCAGAGCCCTGGAAGGGGATAGACAGCACTGTGCGGTTAATGTTGTTTTGTTCTTTCTTCAAAAATAAGAGTTTCAAGCCAACATAAGTTGGCTTTAGACGGACATCATAGCAGGGGAAACTGCCTGGCTGGACGCGCCAAGAACCTATAAATCTGCCTCGATTCTAAGAGCCACTGACTTGGCCCACGCTTCCTTCGCCTTACACTGAACACGCCGTGTTCCCAGAAAACCTGACATCCTGGAAGTGCATGCTGGATGAAAACCCGAGAGGTCGCCCAAAAAAGACACTAAAACGGCGCGAGCGCTCGGTACGCTCAGTTCTGAAGTGAGCGCGCAGGATCGGTGAAGCAGAGCATTTCCTGTGCGCACGGTTTCCATGGAGATCCCATTCCTATGGTGGGCTCGAGGGGAACCCCCTTCCCCCCAAGATCTAATGTACATGCCTGCCACACTGTGTAAAGCTACCGGACCCCAGACCACTGAATCAGTGTGGGGTTTACTCAGGACGGCCTTTCACTCTGGCTACATTCGATATTAATCCGGATTCTTCAGAATAATTTGTATTTTTCTGGATTGTTCAGAATTGTTCTGGACTGCTCAGAATGTACTTGTTCTGGAATAATAAGGATTGTTTAAAATTGTTATGGCATTACAGTGCAGTGTTTGGACAGTGGCAAAATATTAGTTGCTTTGGCTTTGTAGACAGCACATTGGCTTTGAAATAGAACAGTGAATATGAGGTTAAAGTGCAAACTGTCAGCTTCAATTTGAAAGTATTTACTGCACACAGCTGGCCAAGACATGGTTCACTTGAATACGGATGTAAATATACTCAAATTAAAGCCGACAGTCTGCTCTTTACCTCATAGTTATTGTTTCGTTTCAAACCCAGTGTGCTGTCTACAAAGCCAAAACAACTAAAACTGTGTCACTGGCCAAATATTTATGGACTGCACTGAATATGGATTGTTTTGAATTGTTCCACTTTGCTCAGATTTTTTTCTGGATTTCACAGTATTCTGATTCAGACCAGTGAATGTTTTCACTCTATTATTCATTAACGCGTATAGATGCGTGTTAGCTGTAGCCGTTCGAGTTAAATAGGTACAGTCATTAAGTAGCCGTGTTACATGAGCAGGTCAGTGAAGAAGACTTCCTCCGTTAAAGGCAAGGCAGACAGGAGAAGCTCGGATTCGCAACTCGCGCATAATGCTAACGGTGGAAATGATGTCAGCGGCGAATTCCTTGGCTGCGCGTCTCAATAAAATGTTTACTTGAACAGAAAAAATAAGCGTGAGTCTCTCCCGGGGTTGGAGAGGCGATTCGTCATCCAAGCGTAAACGGAACACATCGGCAGTTGGGCTGGAGAGGACGAATAAACGGCGGCGGTATTGTCACGAGAACTTCAGCAAGAAACTCTATAAACATGCGCGCAACTGAACGAGATATTTACAAAAGCCGACCGGACAGGCGTTTGACATACAGAAAGGGTTCATTGCAGAGTGAAGGGCAAGAATGTTTAAATAATGCATGTGGAAAAAATGCATGTGTGTGTGTGTGCGTGCGCATGCGTGTGTGCATGTGTGCGTGTGTATATGTCTGCAAGTCTGTGTGTGTGTGTACTGTAGGTTGGTATGTGTGTGCAAATGTGTGGTTTCTTGCATGTATTGAGAGGAAACCGTTGTGAGTGTGTATTTTGAGTGTATGCCTGTGTTTGTGTGTACACTGTGAGGTAAGTTGATGTAAGAGGTGAGAGGTAACATGCAGCAGACACAGGGCAGGCTATCCATACAGCACCTGTGTGAAATATTGCCACGCTTTTATTGGGATTGGCTTTCTTCATAAACTCACGTTTGTCCTGGCTAAATTCCCAACCTGGCTCTATCGAACTTGCCGCCTAATCATCCCCTGATTTAATTGGCTAAAAAATGTTCTCTCCCTCTCCACCTCAGCTAATGTGTGGTGAGCGTTCTGGCGCAAAATGGCTGCCGTGCATCACCCAGGTGGGTGCTACACATTGGTGGTGGGTGAGGTGAATTCCCACTTATCACTGTAAGCGTTCGTAAAAGTGCTATATAAATGCAATGATTCATTAATTAATTCATAACTGTGTCTCTTTCTCTCTTGTCTCTTGTAAAGATCTGAACTTCCTGTGTGTCTCCCTGTTTCATTTTACCTCACAGAGCTGTGAATTATCTTCCTCTTCCTGTTATTATCTGTGAATCTGGAGTTTGTGCCAGAAGCAGCGAGACGGCATGTTCTCGCCCTCAGGTAAACATGGCTGCACGCAGCTGGGCTGGTCATGGGTCTGACTGTGGTGTGTGTGTGTGTCTGTGTGTGTGTGTGTGTGTGTGTGCATGTCTGTGTGTGTATGTGCGAGAGAGTGTGTGTGTGTGTGTGTGTGTATGCGTGAGAGTGTGTGTGTGTGTGTGTGTGTGAGAAAGGCCTACCTCCGGCCTGTAGGCCTTCCTGAAGCCAGTCATGGGCGTGGGGGCGAAGGCTCTCCCCGGAACACAGCTGGCCACCACGGGGGTCCCGGTGCAGGTGCTGTTCCCCTTCAGCGTGAGCGGGGGTCCCAGCCTGCACACCGACAGGTGCGCCTCGTTCCCCGTGCAGTTCACAGAGTGACCCCAATAACTGATCTTCCTCCTGCGCGCGTACACCCTGAAAACACACACACACACACAATGTTGTGTTTGTCCTGGTCTATCGGTTTTTCTGTATGGGGGGGATGGGGGGGTGGGTCAGAGTAGATTTGGTTGGTTGATGTTATCACTGTCCTTACAGTTTGTGTTGCTTATCTTCGTGTCATTGTTCTGATCAATATTGTTATTCTTATAATTATCACTATTATTATTGATACTATTGAACTGTTATCTGAGGTTATCTAACGCACAAACCGTTCAGACGTAGTACAATCAGTTCTAGCAGTAAAATGCTTTCCTATATGTAATTTCTCAATCAATATTTTCAGTGTTTTATGGAGTAATCTCCCTTTGCATGTTCAGGCTTCAGACGCACAGTTAGAGTCACAGTGAGGAACTGGCTGACTTTGTTGGTAAGCGCTCGGCTACACCAGAGAGCCAGCTAAGCCCAACCAGCTGGGAAGTGATTCCGCAAGCTGCATAAACAATGAAGAATGCTAACGTTAGCTGTCCAGCTATCGTTCTGTCATAGCTGACGTTAGTCTACGTGCATATCGAACAAGACCACACACAGCTAGCCCACATACGGCAAATCATACCGCTCGCAATCTGAGTAGCTAATGCATTGTTATAATATATTTCAAAGTTGCTGCATAAAGATATTATTCATTACTCGTCCAATGTAAGATTCATCGTTTGACATTTTGGATGCTGCAATGGCCAGCTTCTCATCACACTGCGTTCAGCACTGTACCATCAAGGTACACAATGACACAGGTTGTTACCTGGCAACCACTCCTGGGGATGGAGTTTCGATCAAGACCAGCTAGCGAGGCGGTGTCATGCTTTGGGTTTGGAATGCAGTTCTCCCTTGTGGACACTAGATGGGGATTAAACTGACCTATTGCTCCTTTGTGTAAGCACAAAACACACCACTTTAGTCAGTCCTTTTCTTAAAGATGTATGGGAAGGATAAATCAATGGCTAGTATCTCATAATATATAATATATTTATGAATTATATACTATGAATTTTCTCCCTGCTGGGTAGTTTTTCCTCTCTTGCTTATTTTGTGGGCCTGGTTTTTTTGCCCAATTATCTTTTCCAATTCCACCATAAATCGTCTTTGTGACTGTGTCTCTGTAAAAAGTACTAAAAAAATTAAATAGAATTGCATCGGACAGAAAAATCTGGCCACGCCCACACAATTACTCAGGTGGAGTAACGATTTAAGGGCAGCACTGTAGCTGCGTGACCCAGCCACACCAACAACGCAGGCCTTCAGTCCACTGCGATAAACATCAGTTTATAAACAAGCGGTTTTTTTTCTTGATAGCAAGATGAATGGGCAGTACAGGACGCTAGGCTAAGTTTGTGGCGTTCGCTTGCTGTTGACTCAGAACCAAAAAATATTTCTCACGGAATTCAGCACAGGGTTGCATGGCAGCGTTTCATGGTCGGCGTGCAGAAGAGAAAAAGAAGAGCACGTCACCCTCCACCCCCCACCCCCCCCCCCCCGTTTCGATTTAGACAGCAGCTGCTCCGGCTAAAAACCGTTTGATGGAAAACAGGCCTCTCTGTACCCGGACTGTGGAAAGTCAGCTTGGCTACACCGTGAACTACAACAGGACGGGAAAGTGCTGGGAAACTGCTCTGTTTCTCAGAGATATGGTTCTCTGTCATGAGCATGAAGCATAATCCTTTTTTTCTGGAGAGACAGAGAGCGAACGACACACACATGCATTTGTACTTTGTCCTTCACTTTCAGTTGTGGAACTAAGAAGGCATTTCTCTTTTTTACTGCTCTATTTGTTTGTACGCAGTTTTTACAAGTACAGTGGCTGGACAAACACGTGTTTTGTGCAAAATGGAAAATCGTTAAGACTGACTGAAACTATATTAGGGACAAAAATGTCAGGTGCTCAAACTGAACAGAGGAGAGTGTCTGTTTCTCAGGCCAGAGCAAGAAGTGACAGTTTGTCCTGTGTATCAGCTCATGTAGCCCCACCTCTGGCTCCGCCCCCTCAGAGAGAAGCCTGCCTCAGAAGGAAACCGTGAGCATTTCATTTCTCACAAGGTGTTTTAAAACCCACCCGTTTCTATGACTGTACCGTCTGTGTTTGAATTGTACCTACCCGTATGTGTCTCGATGACCGTACCAGCTGTAGTCTGAGCTGCTTTCGCCCGTATCCTTTTTCTAGAACAGTACCAGCTGTGTTTGAAAATAGTATTTACCCACAAACAACTTGCCGGCCTAAGAAAACTTTCATAGAAGGGTGGAATTCAGGAGGAGAACACAGGAATTGAGGAGAACTCGTATTTAAAAAAACAGAGGGTGAGGGACAGACCTTCCAGACATTTCAGGCCCCTTTGGGACCATGATCAAAAGCAAGTAACACACACCTCACTCTCCACAGTCCCTTTCATGGTTCTGCAGGGCAGCCATTTTGATTTTTATCTTTCCTCAATCTGAAGATATGCGGCCACTCTCTGGTGGATAGGAAATCTAAGCCCTGCTCGGCGAACGGCTTCCTGAAGCACCGCTGGAGTCGAACGGTCGGGCATGACGAGAGCCTTATGGAATGTAGGGGTTTGGAGCCTGAAGGCCCAACAGCAGGAGACCCAGGCTCATTAAAGCCGGGAATAGATATAACATATAATATTAAAGATGACAGCTTATTGAAAAATGATTTTCTGAGGGGACCACAGGAAGAGCATGGAGACATGCGCTTGGAACATTCTCTAACTTGGTGTAAACAACTTTCGTTTTTTTGAGTGTGGCCGTGCAGCATTGTGGACTATTCAGTTTTTGAAACAACCATTTTCTCATATGTACAGTATTCATTCATGTGTTTTACCTGTGCATATTGGTTGGTTTAGACATACAAGTGCTCGGTGGCACAGTTTAAGTGACCTAAAATACTGGCCAGCGGAATGTCACAGGAGGATCAAAGCCCTTAAATGGCAGACTTCAGCATGTTGTCCTTTGCCAAGGAAACAACAGTGATGCAACTTCCTGTGAAAGAGTGCTGTTTATGTAACGCGGGATTACTGCCTTCAGAATTTTGGACGGAGTCGCAGGGACATAGCTGCTGTTCAGAACGGAACCTCCGAACACCCCCCCCCCCCATCCCCCCGCCCCCCCCATCCCTACCACCACTGCTAAAGGACACAGACCAGGACTGGAATGCTTTTCTGATGAACAAAATAGCACAAGAATGCAATGTTGTAAGGAGAGCCCATCTGGGCCTGATGTTGTGCCCACTGCCTAACACTGTGCCAGGCCTCGGGCCTGTTTCACAAAGCAGGGTTACTGCATTAGCTGGATAACTGCACCGAGTAAAACCCGGAACCCTCCCAAATCCGGAACATGGACTGAAGTAAAAAGAGCTGTTCCGGGTTTTACTCAGCGCAGTTATCCAGATAACTCTTTGCTCTGCCTAACTGCCAAAGGGCTCCATCAATGAGGCTTGCTAATGAATATAACTGGGCATTTCGGATTGCAAGGAAAAGAAAATAACATTTAAAATAGGTTAAGGATGTGTACAATTTGGTTGAAAAGGATTCGAATAATGGTCTGTCTGTTTTTATGATTCTTATGAAGTACCACTGCATTAGCTGGACAACTGCACTGATTAAAACCAGGAGCCTTTCCGAATCTGGAACATGGACTGAATGAAAAGTAGCCGTTCCGGGTTTTACTCAGTACTGTTATCCAGTTAACCCAGCAATCCTGCTTCGCGAGCAGATACCCCCCCTGGTCTTTAACATCCTCTGGGTCTCTGCTTCTGCTGCGTGAGCAGGTGAACACGTCTAACTGCCCGAGCGGTAGAAACAGAGGCGAAGCGTGGGGGGTGGGTGGGGGAGCAGGCGGGGCCGGGGGGCGGGGCCGGTGGGCGGGGCGTGGCCACTCACTTGTAGGCGCGGGGGTTGTGCTTCTTCTCGCTGGGGAAGCCGAACATCCCGCAGATGACCCGGCTGTTCATCAGGGTCCACTTCTCGTCGCACAGCTGCTTCCACTTCCCGCCGAGCTTCACCTCCACGTACCCCTCCGTCACCGGGACGCGCCGCTTCTGCACCCCCAGGATGGCCCGCATGCGCACGTCCTCCACCTGCACGTTGGCGCTCTGCAGGGAGGGGGGGCACCACAATGATTTGAGGGGGCGGGGGGCGATGGCAGTGTTGTCATATTGAGTTATTAACATAGTGCTATATTTCCTTTTTTCATTTTCATTTCATTTCCTTTATTATTTGTACAGAGAAAGAACAAATGCACACAAGTACACAAAGTAATTTGCGGAATCAGTTGTGCAGACGTGGGAGAACCAGGGTTGACTTCCCACATCTACGGCCGTACACCTTAATTTACACGCGGTTCACACGCGCATTAGCAGCTGTCCCCAAGAGTAACGCTGCCTTGGATAATGTACATAAAGCACCAAGTCGTGACCTATGAGAGGAATGTCACGCCCCTCACACTTCAGGGGTCACACTTCAGGGGTCATGGGGCTAAGGGTCGATGGTTGGGGATGACCAGTCACAGGGTTCTGGGAATTTGGACACGCCCAGGTTCTCAGAACCAATGTGAGGTCTGAACAGGTGATCCTTGAAGTCCAGTAGGGTTATTTTATTGTTCCAAAACAAGATATGTTTTGACAGCAGTAGATATCAGAAAATTGGGCTATTCATTCCAATTTCAGACTCGCTCAAACCGTAAATAACAACTTTCCCGAAGGATTTTAAGTAATGCTGCAACACCACTCCGTGCCCCTCCCCCCCTCCCCAGGTGCAGCCCCTCTTCCCTAGCCACTACACCTCTCTGTGATGGCCCGCTGTCCTTCATAGGACTGAGTAATGACCCCAAGCCCTCTTAGAGACCCTAAAACAAAAGGATTTTTCATGGCTTCGAATCTTTCAGGGGCTGATCCTAAATTCCTTGAATCCCAGGATGGCTCTCACAAAGGCCTGCTTTTTAAAGGGTTTGCCCCCCAGGTTACTCAAGCTCCATCTGCAGTGAGGAGCAGGGGCACGGGTGGGGGGTACACACATTAATCACGGGGCTTACATAACGGACAAAAGGGGGAGCGTTCCTTAGAATGCGACACACAAACGTCTGCGCGTAGATAACCTTTCCCCCCCTGCATTATCCCTCAGTTAGACCGCGGTCTGCATAACTTTGCAGATGTGATTTCCCTAGAAAGCACGCCTGCACGCATTTCAGACGGGTTTGGCAGCTTCTTTCCGCTTTACGAGTTCATTAAGCGTAACTCCATCTCCAGGTGCGCACTAATAGA
Source organism: Anguilla anguilla (assembly GCF_013347855.1). Classification (NCBI taxonomy): domain Eukaryota; kingdom Metazoa; phylum Chordata; class Actinopteri; order Anguilliformes; family Anguillidae; genus Anguilla; species Anguilla anguilla. Next base: position 25,501,258 of record NC_049214.1, read on the forward strand.
CCAGCGGTAGAATTTACAATGGTGCTCCACGTGCTTTTAAAAGAAGATCCTGTTTCGCAGTACTAATGGAGGAAACACTAAATAAAGATCGTAGAGATACGCTGGCAAAGAGCAACCTCAGAGTCTTGTCTGTGCTTCTGCTAAGGGGTCACTTCATCAATCTGAGCAGCACGCCATATCTTAAAGGAACGTGAACGTCTGACACGAAGATCTGATCCTGTTGAGAGCATTCCCGTAACGCCAGTTATAAAAGCGGAAATAAGAAGAGGAGACTTCCGTGTCTCTGGCTCCGCCCCCCACAGCCAGGAGCAATCGCCGCGGTTACATGAGGTTCCGACCCGGTCGTCCCGAGGTCACAGGACAGCGCGCCGTCCTCCCGCGAGATTAAAACCGCCAACATCCCTCGGGCCCTTCTGGCTCAGCCTCTCCTTAAAGAGACTCCACCCCGACCGTCCCACAACCCAGCCAGGATTCAAAGGAGCCATCCCTCCACCCCCCCCCCCCCCATTAATCTGTCACTTCCACGTCCCGCTTCCAGCTCGAACCCTAACCAGCGGTCCCTGCCGCAGGGGGTAAATCTGTCCACATCGCCTCGACCGCGGAAAAACCGTCGCCGCCGAAGTAGCAGGGGCGCTAACCGCAGCATTCCCCTCTTTGAGCCAGAATCCCCCTCTTCTAACGAAAGGAATCAACCACTAACTCATCGCGAAAGGACGGTCCGCGATGACATCAGCTCCCCGGAATCCCGCCAACTGAATGCCGCCACGGCGAAAACGGAGCAAGACTCCCGTCCGCCATTTTAATTCCTCCGGTTTCAAACCAGCCCGCAGCCCCAAACCGGGGAGCCTGGTCTCTTACACAACCGAATCCAGCGTCTGCATCTGAAGAGCTAGCTTTATGTCAGAGGGATGTAGTGAGAGATGGAGGGGACAGTGGGGGGGGGGGGGTTCAATGTTCAATTTGTACAGTATGGTGCTTTTTTTTACAGTGGCCATTGTCACAGCCTTTGCAGCTTAACAGAGATCCGGGCCTGAGCCCTCTAAGAGCACGCCTGGGTCGACAGTGGTAAGAAAAACTCACTGGCTGGTAAGAGGAGGAAACCTTGAGCAGAGCCTGACTCAGACGGGGGAGCCCATCTGCCTCTGGGAGGGGAGGGGGGGGGCAGGAATGTGGGCGTGTGGGTCCTGAGTGTGGAGACGCAGCGCAAGCAGGACTCTCTTTAATATAAATAAGAGAAGGACGGGGGGCGGGGGAGGAAGGGGGGGGGGGGGGGGAGTAGCCACAGGTTGTTTGGATTGGCTGTGGAGTGTGGACTCACGGAGAAACTGCCAAACCGTCTGAATTCTGCGAATCTCAGAGAGTGAGAGGGTGTTGCAAAGCTTGCAGCTGTTATCCCGCATGCTCGTATCCCTGACACTCCGGCCCAAGGTAGAACTACATCAACCCACACACACACACACACACACACACACACAAGCCTGTCCCTGTTTGCAGTATCTGCATTCCCAAACCCGAAGTCTCAGATACTAAACACTAAATAATCTGAATGAATAAAAAAATGATTACCACTGAGGCAGTCTCTCCAACTGAAGAACCTGACCAGTGGCTCAGGCGGAATATGAGTCCCCCCCTCCGCTTTCAGATATAGACTACAGAAATCTGACCCCTAACCTCTGACCCATGACCCCCAGAGATATGGTGAGCCCTCTCTAAACCTGAGGACAAACAGGCACCATACAAAAGCAGGGAAGAAGCTGATACACGCAAGGGTTTTTTTCCGCTTGTTCACAGGAGGGGGCAGAACAGGACAGGCTCACCGGTGCCAGCACCACCCCAGCTCTCCGTGGCTCCCTCCAGGCCCACAGCAACACACTGTGTACTGAGGTGTGAGGAAGCTGCTCTACTCTGGTCCTGGAGGGCCACAGTGCCAGCAGGGATACTCTACCCTAAAGGGGCCGCAGTGCCTGCAGGGTAACTACACTGAAGAGCCACAGTGCCTGTAGGGCTACTCTACCCTAAAGGGCCAAAGTGCCTACAGGGCAACTCTACCCTTAAGGTTCACAGTGCCTGCAGGGCAACTTTACCCTAAAGGGGCCGCAGTGCCTGCAGGGTTACTCTACACTGAAGGGCCACAGTGCCTGTAGGGCAACTTTACCCTAAAGGGCCACAGTGCCTGCAGGGCTACTCTACACTGAAGGGCCACAGTGCCTGTAGGGCTACTCTACCCTGGTCTGGGTGGGCTACAGTGCCTGCAAGGCTATAGTTTCATGCTAGAAATGGAGCCACCTGACCCAGAACCCCTTTGTCCGATTGGCTAAATTTATGTTCCCTCCCTGCACAGTGCTAAAAGATGGGGTGTTTTAAAATGAAGTAAGAGAACCTTCTGGACCGTGGCCCTGCGGGACTGCAGCTCATTACCAGCCCAGGAGTTCACTAGAAATCTCCAAACCTTTGGAAGCTCTATACCGGCATTTTGAATCTCCTCTTCCAGGGAAATGAGAAAGGAATGACTGAAATCTCAGATATCTGAAGAAACCCAGTTTCTATTTCTGTTTGAATAGAATACGCTGTTTCACTCGCATACAAACAAAACACACCCGGGCAACAATTTTAGTCGCATACAAATTAAATAAACCAAGGTGACCCTTTCTCAAGTCCAGAGCAAACCCAGAAAACTATTTGTACTTGTGTGTACGCAGAAGGTTATTTTATTTTTTATGTGGAACAGGTGGCTGTTGGTTATGCCGCCATCCTTTCCCACCGTCCACCCGGAATGCCTTTATAGGCATAGGCGGCACAACTGCGGGGTCGCACACTAGGGACTGTTGATTTTCCGAAAATAAAATCCCACCAAAAGCTAAAACAGGAAGCGGGGGAAAGACCAGCCTCACTCAGGGGAGGAGACAGAGGGTGGGGGGGGTGGGGGGGGGGGGAGAGAGACACAACCTCACTTTCACTTCTAATTTTGACCTTTTCACCCTGACTCTCGATGAAACATTTAGAATAAAGTACTATGTACATTTTAAAACCCTTTAGTTAATGTCACAGTGGAAGAATAACAATCTGAACCATGTGCTACAATGTTCACTTCCTTACTCAAGGTTTGGAAAAACAACAGCTTGAATCTTGCTCCATTTTAGAGGATATTAACAACATATGCAAGTTCACTGAATGAGTTATTATGAAAACTCCCCCACAAAGGCCTTCAACAATTGTACAATTTCCTTATTTATTTATGACTTCTGAAATGCTGTGACCAAACACGACTGAAAAAAAAACATCATTGGTGCTATGGACACACACGACAATTTTCTCAAATGCAAACATCTCTTCTCCATAACCAGTGGAATGCTGGGAGAAAACCAAGCTCTCAGGTAAACAGCACAAGGTTTGATCCAAGGGAAGAGAAGGCTTCACCCCTTTACCCACAATCCCCCTGGAGGCTGGACAGCTGGCTGACGGCTCGCTTTCCTTATTTTGACACTGGAAGGAATTGCGCCTTTCATTCCAACCTTTCATTTCACAGGAGCCAGCAACAGAAAATATTTCTGTCAGAAAATATTTTTAAAACATTAATGAGCTGGTGACTGGTATGCGTGTGTGTGTGTGTGTGTTTGTGAGAGAGAGTGTTTGAGGGAGCCAGTGACTCATGCATTACCAGCATTTTTTTTTTTTTAACAGGCCAGTTCTTTCCTCTCCTTCATTTTCCTGTTTAGCTGAGGAAGGGCAGGGAGAGGTGCTGGGGGGGGGTGCAGGGGGGGCGGGGGGTCACGTTTGGCAGACACATGCCTGTTTCGAAGCTGGGGGGAAAGAGCGGATGGTCTTTGTGTGGGGGGAGGCAGACAGCAAGAATATTCCTCTAACATCTGCACCCCCCCCCCCTCCACCCCCCACCACCCTGCTCATGGGCTCAGACAGTGGAGGATGGGGAAGGACGGGGGTGGTAACTTTGGGACAGTATGCCTTATGGAAACAGCTTTTCAAGGGGGGGGGGGGGGGGGGGGCGCGGAGGAAACTTCCAAATCCCGTCTCTCCGACAGGACATCTGGTAAACCGCCTAGACACCCGCAACTGATCCCGTAACTCAGCCCCTCCGCCGCTCGGGCCCCCCCCCCGCCGGTCGGTCCCCCTCCGCGGTCCCCCGGAGTTCGGCTGGAGCACCAGCGGAAAGTCGCGGAGCCGCAGAAGGAGTCATAGTTAACACGGCGGCGACGAACTCGAGCGCATCGGGCCGTTCTGCTGTCTTCCGGGTCTCTGAGACAAACTCGCAACCCCCCCTGGTCAGGAGGTCAGTATCTCACGCTGTCCTCAGACACGTACAGACTAACAGTCACATCGCCCTGTCGCTTCGACATTGAGAACAGAGTCGCACCGCACCGCGAAGCGCAAATAGACTACGGTCGCGTCAAACTGTCCCACGTTACACATGGGGACCGCAGCAACATTACCCTATAAAGCCAGAGCAGTCCGACAGACCCGCTAGAGACTGAGCCCTGCTTCTCATTCCACTTCCGTTTCTCCAGACACCTGTGCTGGATCAGGCTCTTTGGGTTCATTAAAAAGCAGAGCGTGTGTGTGTGTGTGTGCGTGCGTGCGTGTGTGTGTGTGTGTGTGTGTGTGTGCAGGCAGTGTGTGTGTGCAAGCAGTGTATGTGTGTGTGTGTGTGTGTGTGGTGTTTGAGTGTGTGTATGCGTGCGTGTGTGTGTCAGTGCGGTGTGTGTGCAGGCAATGTGTGTGTGTGTTTGCATGTGTTTCCTATCCTCATATGATCCCTACCCACTCATCTCCCAGACTACAACACAACTGAATCATGGGAAATGTGGCTTAATAACAGCATGGCGGTGCCATCATCCCAAAAGGCCCTCTTTGTCTACGACGCACTTAGCTGTCCCTCTCAGCCCCTGATCTGACAGGCCTAAACAGGACACAAAGACAGACAAGTAAACATTTATCTCTGCCTGTCAAACTTCCCCATTTGCCTTCGGGGCAGATGACTTATTTTCCACGGAACACGGCCACGATTTACATACCGAAATTTCGTAACAGTGAAATCCCTTCTTTTCTTCTCGTTTATCAGTTTGGACATCCTGTCCGTACCACCCAGGACCTAAACGCAGTCCTCGCGCTCGTCTGTGGAGCGCCCCAGTACCTCACCCTGTTTGGTAAGCTTTGTGTGAAGTCGTTGTCCGGAGCCGGTGTGCTGGAACCGGGAGGAGTTACACCCCGGGAGGAGTTACACCCCGGTTCCCCGGGGTATGCGAAGAATCCGCGGAGGAAATATGAATCTCTCAGCCGGTGAAAGCTATTCTACCTTTGACCCGGCGCGGCAGAATATAGAGATAGTCCTCAGACTCGCCCGAACACGCAGACGCGCTGTTCGCTCTGGCTCCTCCAGGCCCTTTTTTTAGCTGGAGGGAAAGGACGGCCATTCCGAAGCCCTCACCAACAGCAGCTGCCTCCAAGGCAAACCCAACACAGCTTCTGTTCAATCCCGTACACAAACAGTGCAATTATTCGCATGGCTAAATTGTGCCAAAGCTACAAATTTAGTTGATAAAAATAAATTATTTGAAAAAAATGATTTTTGGGCATTGTAATGAAGATCCACGATGTTGGGAAATAAGGTGTAAGTTGTTTAGGAATTGTGATGTAAGGCGTGTGAAGTTTTGGCATTGTGACATAAGTTAAGTGATATTTGGCCATTGTGATGTAAGTTATGTGATGTTTGGGCATTGAGATGTAAGGTTTACAATGTTTGGGCATTATGATGTAAGATATGCAATGTCTGGGCATTATGATGTAAGATATGCAATGTCTGGGCATTATGATGTAAGATATACAACGTATGTGAGACAGAAACATAAATAGGTTCTTCCACGTGCCAGGAAGCCTGCCAGGGAATACTGGTCCCATGTGTGGAATCCGCACGTGCAGTACAATGTTATGAGGCTCACAGTGAGTCATGCCATCATCCCTCCCCATACAGGAGAAATACTTTCCGACCTCAGTGTTTATGTCAGCGGAGAACGTGCCATTTATTTGATTTCGTTGCTGAGAACGTCCCCCACTCTCTCCTCCCTCCCTCCCTCCCTCCCTCCCTCAAGCCTTGATTAAAAGAAACAGAAAGAGAAAAGAGCGGACGCAAACAGATTCGCCAACAAGGTTCCGCGTCTTTGACGTTCATGTCCGTCGCGGTGGGGGAAGAAAAAAAACAACAACAAATACCGTTGGGCAAGGAGGCGGGACTGAGAGACCCCAGAATCTACACTGAGCCCTGTGAAGCCTTTCCAGCTGATGACTGCACGGCTAATGCAACTCACGGCTTGACATGTGCAGTACTTACATTCGTTTTTATAAAGGTTGCTTATTATTTATTCAGAAATGTAAACACCGCGAGGGTGTGCCCGGCCAGGGAAAAGCCTTTCATGTGAGCGGCCGAATTAAGATCAGATTAAACGCTCCCTCCCGGCCAACTTTCGAACGGAACAAAGTCTGGCCAGCCAGTCTCTTAACTAGTACTGCATGTTCCAATTTGCCTTGCCGAAAAACTGAAGCTTTAATTTCAGCTGTGTGAGGAGGACCCGGGGAGCACAGCGGGTCCCAAGCTGAGGGTAACGCTGAGCAGGGGGGGGGGGTTTGGGGGGGCGGGGGATAGGCCGGGACAACGCGTGCCGTCTTTTGTCGGCATCAATCAAGCGGAACACAACCGCGCCGGCAAACAACAGAACCGCCGCGGCCGTCATTACGAGCGGGTCAAAGGGTAAGGAGGCAATAAAGGGCTTTTTAAAGGGGGCGGTTAGGAAGCCTCTTCCGTCAGGACAAAAAGCAGTAAAGATGGATGGAGTGTGTTTCGCCTGGAACAAAGAAGGGTGGATGGGGGGGGGGGTAACAGGTTTGGGAGGGAGGGAAAACAGATACGACACGGCACCCCTGAGCACAAGTAGGCCTTAACACAAGCGCAGGTACAGTACAGCACACCTTATCACAGGTAGACCTTAACAGAAGCACAGGTAGAGCACAGCACACCTTATCACAGGTAGACCTCACCACGACGCAGGTTCAGCACAGCCTGATCGCAGTTAGACCTCAACATGAGTGCATGTAAAGTATAGCACACCGGATCGCAGGTGAAGCTTAGCACACCACAACAGAGTATGGGTGCAGCACAGCGCACCAAAATGAAGATACACAACACTCAGTGTGTCCTGTCCTTTCGCTCTGATTTTAGAGGTGCTACGTGAGCTACTGCTACAGCTGGATCAGGGTACAAGCATAGACCAGCACCGACGGCTCAAAGAGGGGGGAGGAGCTCACCATTATCTCACCTTTGGCTTGGCTCCTCCCCCAGGGGCACAGCTAATCCATCATGCTGACAAGAGTGCTTCAGAGAAGTGTCCATCACACCTGTGTGGTCTGCGGTTGGTCCCTGGCGGTACCTACAAACAAACCCGTCTGCCTGAAACACCCGGTTCCAGGTGAAGTTCCAATGCTGAGGGTCGATTCGAACCTGGTGCTACGGTCAGGTGAGACCAAAACTGAACTTTTTTTTTTTGGCCAGGCATTCCAGTGGTAGGCTTGGCATCTGATAAAGGATCCTTATGTTTGAAAAGGATGTCATTCTTGCAATGAAATATGGAGGTGGATCTTTGATGTTGTGAGGTTGTTTTGCCTCTACTGTTCCCAGGGCTCCTGTTAAGGTTATTGGGAACATGATCTCCAGAAAGTACCAAGACATTTTGTCCAAAAACCTGGTACCCCGCCCCCCCCCCCCCCCCGACCACCGCCCCCACTAAGCTCACACATGGCCGCAAACGGGCAGCGATCCCAAGCATACCTCAAATTCAACCAATAAACGGTTAACTGACCATGAAATGGCTGTTTTGCAATGGCCATCAGTCTCCAGACTTGAACCAGAATCAGAATGCTGTGGTTTTGAATGGAAGAAGGCAGTCCACAAGTACAGACTGGAGGATCTGAAATATCTTTCACGTTTCTGCATGGAGAAATGGTGGGAAAAAATCCTGCAATGTTTTCCCTTTTTATCTCGTAAAACACAAATGAAGATGAATCAGTATTTTAATCTGTTTAAAGGAGGGTGCAAAAAGTACTACATTTTAAAAAAACGATGAAGTTCTCAAACAAACTCTTATAGACAGATGAGATGAGTATTAAGTGATGGAAAGAGAAAAGTATTGAGAAAGGAATGAATTGCTCATGATCCAAAGCACCCTCCTCAACTTTGAAACATGGTGGAAGGGTAGTGTTATGGCTTGGGCATGTATGGCTGCCAATGGAACTGGCTCACTTGTCTTTAGTGATGATGTGACTACTGACGGCAGCAGCAAGATGAATCCTGAAGTGCACCGAAACATCTCATCTGCTCAGATCCAACCAAATGCCTCAAAACTCATTGGACAGTTCTTCACCCGGGGGTTTGAGGTGCCGTGGAATCTGCAGAAACCCGACACTCCCCGTGAAGCTCGGGGGTATAAGGGTGTGTGGCGCAGGACGAGGCCTGCCTCCCCTGCTTTAGAGAGAGGAGAGGTCAAACTGCCGCTGACCCGCACTGAGACGCCCGAGACCGGTGTGTGTCAGAGAGTGAACGGAAACTAACCCACACAAGGGACACACACACACACGTCTACACACACGCGCGCACACACACGTGAGCACGTGCTCACACACACACACAGACACACACACACAGTGCGTCTCAGAAGCTCCGTAGTGACGTAATGGCAGATCGATGTATTGCAGCCCCTGAATTCTGGGGCCTTAAACTCTCACTATTCAAACAGACCCTACAGACCCCAGAGAGCACGTCTAGACAGAAAGGGGCTGTTCTCAATTCATATCTTCCACATTCTGTTATAAGCATATTTTTTAAAAACCTCACTTATAAACGAATATGAGTTTATGCCCTCGGCCGGGCACCCTAACCCCGATCCCACCTAAAAAGGAGGAATGTTCTTTCAAGTTGATAACCACAAAGCAAACATGGACTGTTTCCTTTTTAGATCCTTTTTTTTAAAGTAAAAAGCTTGTTTTGGTGGGGTTTTAAAGAAAAGTCCAGTCACTGTGATCCACCCATGCAGAACCTCGCCCTTACACAGCTGGGTGTTACCTGTTCGCTGGAATTCTGCGGCTATTTGGCTAATTAAGAGAAGACAGGCCCAACTGTTCTACTGGTACACTTTCATCGCCCTGGAAACAACACTTATACTCCATCCTTACAACGCTTTTGCTCCATACTTACAACACTTTCACTCCACGTGATAAAACCTTTCCTCCTGGCAAAAGCTCTTAGTTACCCAGCTGAAGTACACCATATCAAATCCTGACACAAATAAACAGGGAGACAGTCTGTGTATACGCAGCGTAGCCTGAAACTAAGAACAACAATCGCGTAATATTTACTCAGTGTTTACACAGGATAAATTTTGTTGAAAAGTCTGACGGGAAAGAGGGACTGATGTTCTGGAAAGGTCGAGAAAGCACGTCTCACAACCATTTCCTCTCTCGCAAAAATGATAAATAAATAATAAAACAATTACGTAAACTGTCAATTGAGAAAAACGTTCTTTTCAAAGTGTCCACCATGGCTTCTGTTTTAGCGGAAAAAGTCCCATACATTCACTGACCCCTTAAGTCCTTACAGCCAGTGGAGTGTGAGAGCATGGCAAAGCACTTAAAAAAATGGAAAATTAGTAAGGGAAAAAATGGAAGGAGCTGACAGTTGCAGATTCACTACCCACAGTGCTATCTACAGTACATTAATTTATAAACCTCATGCGTTAAAATTTCCATAAATCGCGCTGGTTCGGATCTGGGCTCACGGTGGTTTTAAGTTACGAATCCTTATGATTTCTTTCCTTTCCCTCCCCCCCCCCCCAAATGTATTTGGGACGACGGACTGGCAGACGAAGTGTTCCCACATGCTGGACCCCCCCGCCCACAGTGTCTACACACCGGGCAGCACGTTCACAGGCGGGGGCAGGGGAAAGGGGGGGGGGGTCAACCATGGGTTCACCCCCCCCCTTCCGAAAGCAGACTGTCGTCATCTCCTCCACACACAGGCTGGGGGGGTGGGGTCCGGTGTGGGCGAGGATGATAGAGCTCTCTCTGTTAAAGTCATAATGCGCAGTCATGACCAACGTTAGCAAAGGGAAAAGCAGAGCTGGGTTTGGTGGGCGCTGTAGCTGGAGTCATTAAGAGTCCAAGTATGTCTCCCCCCCCCCCTCACTCCCCCTCACTCCCCCCCCCATCCACATCCGGCCTCACTGTAAATCCCCACAGCCGTGAGCAGGCCGATCTGGACACTGCACACTCTTCACCCCTTCTCTCCCTGGTGCTGCTGCTGTGCTAGATTGCACATTTGTATTTTTTTCCCATCAGGTACTGCAGGAATTGCTGCCCCAAGGTTTGGCTGACCATGTCGTCCATGGGGGATACTGGGGGGGGGGAGGGGGGGGTGACGAGTCACCTCTGAATGCCGTCACTCGCACAGCCAGACGCGGGGGTTGTGGGTGTTTGTTCCGCACCCGTCTGCCGTCACGTAGGGGAGACAGCGGTGGATTCCCCAAATACCTGGGGCTTGAGTGGCCTCGGCCACTGATGACCCTCTGGGAACCGCTCGCGGTGACTGCACTCACACTGAAACACTGCAGCTCTCAGCCAATGGTTGCATTTAAAATCTACAGCTCTCAGCCAATGGTTGCACTTAAAATCTATGCTTCTCAGCCAGTGGTTGCACTTAAAATCTATGCTTCTCAGCCAATGGTTGCACTTAAAATCTACAGCTCTCAGCCAACGGGTTGAACTTAAAATCTACAGGTTCTCAGCCAATGGTCACACTGGAACACATCAGGTCTCACCCATTGGTTGCTCTGGACCATCACAGACCCTTACGGTCTCAACCTTCAGCAGCGTTCTACATCCCACACGAGTCTCTGTAGACTACCACAAACGGACCGCAACCAGAAGTTTTGGCCTCAGCCCACTTTAAACCCCAGAACAGAAGAGTGGGGCTTTCTCAGAGGGCTTTACACACACTAGAACCACCAAATGATAAGCTGCCACCCTAAGCATGCAGCTAACCCGCAGGGAGACACTTACTGCAATGAACACACGCAGCAGGAAACACATGCAGTGGGGAACTAACACCGCTAGCAAGCGCTAGCATATGCTCTGCTAGCATGCGCTAGCACACGCTCTGCTAGCATGCTCTACTAGCACACGCTCTACTAGCAAATGCTCTACTAGCACACACTGTTGAGAACAGTTTCTGAAACTGGAGTCTGTTTTGCAGCTCCTGGCAGACAAAGCACAGAGGCTCGCTATCAAAGCTGCAGCTATAAAAGAAGCCATAAAAAAAATATAAAAATATCTAAGAAATCATGTTGGCAATCCGTAAGGAATATACACTCCCAGAATCCGAAAAGCACAAGGGCCAAAACACACCTGCTGTATTAAAAATGTTTTCCATCGAAACACGTTTCAAAGCGGTGTAGATATTGCAACTACTCAGATGCCTGATAAACGTTTCATCTAAAAAAATTAATAAAATAACGTATACTTATTTTTTAAGCTTGATATTGAGTTTTGTTTAAAATACCCCTGAATAACACATGTAAACACATTCATTGGATTTTCAGTGCAGTTCAGCTCCAATTTTTAGTTGAGGTTATTGTTCAGCTCCACATCTGGTCTCTATTATCAGACAAATTGGGAAATACAGAGGTCTGGTACAGCCATCTGTGTCCAAAGAGCATGTTCAGGAACACAGATGAGAGTTGAAGAGCCAGAGGCTCTGGGCTTAACCCAAGATGAGTTTGCTGTTATTCAGCCATTTTCCTGCAGGAAAGGCAGTTAGAGGCAGTGTGGGATAGGTAGGGGTAATTATGTTGAGGGCAGGATAAGCAGGGGCAGTTAGAGGCAGTGTGGGATAGGTAGGGGTAATTATGTTGAGGGTAGGATAAGCAGGGGATGTTAGGGGCAGTGTGTGATAGGCGTGGGTAGTTACCTCCACATTGTTGCTCACAGAGCTGAGGAAGTTGAACCCTGGGATCCTCTTTTCACTGCAGACCACACCTACGTCTTCCGTATGCTTGCAGTCCGACACCCCAAGTCCATTATGAGGACAGAGGGCAAGGGATGCCTCATGTCCACTGCAGTGGACGTTGTCCAACCAGATCCGGCCTGCCAATTGAAGAACAATCAATCAGAGATGAGGATACTGCTCACGGTGGTTTCTAATCTGCAAATCAGAAACCAGGACACTGCTCACTGTGGAATCTGACCCAGTCAACCAGAGAACTGTCCACTGCTCTGCGTGGAATTCAGTGTGGAGAAATGGAAGTGCCATCTGTTTTAAAGATGTGATTTATATAAATCCACTATAATGAAATGAGGGCATGGGGGGCATAAATCATGTTTGCGAAAAACCTGTGAAAAATTAAAATGAAACAAAGGTTTTCATGCAGTAGATCAGTGATATTTATTGTTTAGAACCAACATCCTCAATTATTTTTCATCTTTATCTAATTATATTGAAAGAAACATGAAGACAAAAAGACTAAGCAAATACAGATGATGAGCAACAAACGGAAACACAAAACAACCCAATGTACACTGGTTTAGTCACTGGTTATGAAACATCTTTCAAAAGTGTAATTATTCTTTAAATAAAAGTTTCTAACAGATCCATCAGGTTATAACAGGTTATGACAGGTTATTTGACCCAAAACCGAGCACAAGGGTTAAGAAAATTACTCTTAAATGATGAAGCAATGTTGTTTTTTGCCATGAGGCTTGGTGGAGAGCTTCGTCACAGAAACCTGCACAGCCCGACATCTGTGTCATCCACTAGGGGAATCATTCATTGACCGCTACATTAAGATATTTCTCCAGATGCGATGAAATATTGATTCATTCCACGAAGGAAGAGCTGAGCTGACAGAGTAAGCAGATGATCCACCCTGGAATCCTAAATCTTCAATAAACCTAAAGCACGCAATCCCTGAATAAAGATAGAACACACAACTCCTGAAAAAGATAAAACGTGCAACACCTGGATAAAGATAAATCACACAACTCCTGAATAAAGATAAAAACATGCAATCCTTGAATGAAGATAAAACATGCAACTCCTGAATAAAATAAAACATGCAACCCCTGGATAAAGATAAAACATGCAACCACTGAATAAAGATAAAACAAGCACCCCCTGAATAAAGATAAAACACGTAACCCCTGAATAAAGATAAACACTCACAACCCCTGAATAAAGATAAAACATATAACCCCTGAATAAACATAAAACACACAACCCCTGAATAAAGATAAAACACACAACCCCTGAATAAAGATGAAACATTTAACCCCTGAATAAAGATAAAACATGCAACCCCTGAATAAAGATAAACACTCGCAACCCCTGAATAAAGATAAAACATATAACCCCTGAATAAACATAAAACACACAACCCCTGAATAAAGATAAACACTTGCAACCCCTGAATATAGATAAAACAAGCAACCCCTGAATAAAGAGCCCGTACTTGGGGACGAGCACAATGATCTGCACCTTGACTTTTATGACCATTTTACATTACATTACTTTACATAACATCAAAGCATTCCACGACACCCTAATCCAGAACCATTTACACAGATAAGTTTTTTTTTGTACAGGAGGATATTTTACTGAAACAATTAATGTTAAGTACCTTGCTCAAGGTACAACTGCAGCAAACCAGCTGGGAGTCAAACCCACATCCATTGAGTCACAAACACAAGAGCCTAGCAATTATGCTACAGTACACAGCCACAGCCACCACAAACAGCACAGACAGGAAACCGAGGGACACTGAGAGAGAAACCTCAGATCAAATGCGCCGGTGCAAAAGGGTTGGCGTGGAAAGCTCCCAGGTAAATTCAAACTTAGCAAAAGCTTTTGAAGAGGTCTGCCAAATCTCCTATTCTGTGTCCAAGCTCAGCTGAAAACGGTTTTCCCTGGAAAAGCGGGGGGGGGGGGGGGCGATCGGGTTTGATATCACTGAGACATGCGGGTTTGATTAGGAGCCGTTCCACCAACCGGATTACCCAAACCCGCCGACTCATCGCTTTTAGCGTCCGCCTTGCGTTTATAATATCCCTGCCATATTTGCACAAGCCCGCATAAGAAGCCAGCACTGGGACGGTGTGGAGATGCCTGGCCTCTCATTACACTTAAATTTCCATTCTGTTTCCCCCCGGCTGCTGGATGGTGGGCGAATGGGCTTTCCTTCACTTACTCCTCCGCTTGCTGATTGGCTACTTTACCACACGGAGAGGCGTCCAGGGGACACACGTGCGCTTTGCGCTTTCTGACCTGGGATCTGCATAAGGGGAATAAGTCACTGCGGCCCCAGTTTGACAGTTTGACTATTATGGGATGTAATGTGTCACCAAGGGGGGGGGGGGGCACAAGGGAAACCAGTCTGTTGTAACCAGGATGACGCAACTAGTTTAACATTTTCACAGTCATGAATCACAGAAGACATTGCAAAGATATTACGGAAGACTAATGTTTTTTTTTTTTTTTTCCAGCGCATGTGTCATTATTTTATTGGGTTTCTGTTTAGCAGTTAACAACTGGGATTAATCACAGCTCACTGATTATATTCAGTTTAAATCAACCTGTTGACAAAGAAAGGTTTGAAATAAAATTTAAAAAATAAAGAAATATGAACTCTTTTTTTTTTTCTTAAATAAATTTGGTGCCCAACATGAGGCTGAGAATGCCCGGAAAACTATCTGCAAAATCACAGCCACATTCGTGTGTGAACCCCACGGCTGATTTGAGAGAGTGTAGACATTCATGGTTCTCCTTCGAAACACATGGTGTCACCAGTCTGCTTATTTAAACACTGTAAACTATGGCTAAGCTCACGCTGAGTGGAGTCTGAGGAAAACCTTTCATACGCGGTTTTGACTTGCAGTCCGCGAGTGCCTGATCAACCAGTGGGGGTCACTAGAGAGCGATGAAATCAACGGAACCCTCCCATACCCTGGGCGATGCAATAGGTAACTGTGTATCACCTCATGCTGCTACTGGCCACTGTCATGGTGCAGATTCAATCCCAGACCATGGGGCTCATCCATGTACCACAGAGAATGAACTAGCAGTCAAGTTCTATTATAATTAATAATGGTGACTCCTCTATCTGTTGCCATGGAATGGGTACACACCCTTCTGTCAGTTTCAATGAAATAGACTTTGAGAAGCAGTGTGATTGATGTGACTGATCGTTTGATGACTGACGGACACTGATTTAACTGACTTACTGAGTTACTAAACTCAGAACTGGCAGCAAGCTATTGAACACAAAGACACAGTGAGGCCCTTAGTGATTTATTGATAAAGTGACTGACTGGCTGATTGACTGGCTGTGACTGACTGGTTGGTTGACTGGCTGTGACTGACTGGTTGGTTGACTGACTGTGACTGACTGGCTGATTGACTGGCTGTGACTGACTGGTTGGTTGGCCGTCTGTGACTGACTGGTTGGTTGAATGGCTGTGACTGACTGGCTGATTGACTAGCGGTGACTGACTGCTTGATTGACTGGCTGTGACTGACTGGTTGGTTGACTGGCTGTCACTGACTGGTTGATTGACTGGCTGTGAGTGACTGGCTGATTGACTGGCTGTGACTGACTGCTTGATTGACTGGCTGTGACTGACTGGTTGGTTGGCTGGCTGTGACTGACTGGCTGATTGACTAGCTGTGACTGTATGTTTGATTGACTGGCTGTGAGTGACTGGTTGATTGACTGGCTGTGACTGATGGCTTGATTGACTGGCTGTGAGTGACTGGCTGATTGACTGGCTGTGACTGACTGCTTGATTGACTGGCTGTGACTGACTGGTTGGTTGACTGGCTGTGACTGACTGGCTGATTGACTTGCTGTGACTGACTGGTTGATTGACTGGCTGTGAGTGACGGCTTGATTGACTGGCTGTGAGTGACTGGTTGATTGACTGGCTGTGAGTGACTGGTTGATTGACTGGCTGTAAGTGACTGCCTGATTGACTGGCTGTGACTGACTGCTTGATTGACTGGCTGTGACTGACTGGTTGGTTGACTGGCTGTGAGTGACTGGTTGGTTGGCAGAAGTATCTGGCTGTAAGGCATTACCTTCCCCTCGGCCATACTTGGAGGAGGGGGACCAGGACCGGGCCTCCAGGTATCCCAGCTGCCTGCACACCACGTGGGCGGCGTAGATGGAGAAGTCGTCGTCGCAGACCGTGCCCCACTCGCCGTTGTAGTACAGCTCCACGCGGCCCTCGTTGTGTTTTCGTTTGTTCCCCGCCAGACGCAGCTGGATCTGGGGCGTGTCCGCCGGTACCTCGGCGACCACGAGGCACAGCGCCCATGCACACACCAGGAGGCGGGACAGAGAGATGGGGGCCATCGTTGAAACTGGCCAATCAGAGAGGACCAAATGGGGGAGCTGTGGGGACAGCGAAACATAAACAAATCAGGCACAGAACCCGTCTGAACGATCCGTGATGGCGGTGTAGAGGACATACAATAGCCCAGAACTAGAGGACTATAGGTTTGAATCTCAGGAGGGGACACCACAGTCGTGACTATGAACAAGCTGCTTCATCAGGCTTGCTTCAACAACAGAAAAATGCAATCCGATCCAGCTCTGTAAATAACAGCACAACAGAAGAACATGACAGCGTTTGACAACAGGAACGGGCCTGTCCGGCCATTTTGATAGATAGATTTCCTCCCCCAGGAAGGAAATTGGTTAAGCTTAAGTGTTATCTGAGATCACCGTTTTCCCTACTGCCTGGAGTACAGCCAGCACCTAGCCAGTGAAAATGCGAACTCTGTGAATCACCCTGGGCTGTGATAATAATTCATATTAATGAATGGAATTCTGACTGAAGCTGGAGGTGGAGTGATAATCATCAGCTTCAGGGCTTCAAGGCTTCAGGGATTCAGTCTTATTTCCACAGCTCCCCATCCTGTTTCTGCAGCAATGTAAACTACATCAGGAAGCACATCCAAAGAAGTGCAGGCCTCTCTAGCTTCAGCTAAGGTCAGCGCTCATGACTGGGCAAAAATGGGATTCATGGGAGATTAGCAAGCAAGGCAGAACCCACATGCTAGCGCATCAAGAAAAACATCAATGCTCCTTTCACTTAAAAAAAAAAGGACCTGGATGATCTCCAGGCCTTTTGGGGTAATGTTCTATGGAACTTTTTGGATGACACGGGTCCCATCATGTCTGCTGTTCAGCATTTCACAGTAAGAACATTATGCCAACAGCCAAACATGGTGGTGGCAGTACAATGATGTGGGGATGCTTTGCTGCCTTGGGATCTGGACGATTTGCCATTACTGAAGGAACCATAAATTCTGCCCTGTGCCAGAAAATTCTCAAGGAGAATGTCTAGTAATCTGTTTGAAGCTGAAGCTGAAGCTGAAGCACAATTAGGTTATGCTGCACAACAATGATCCAAAACACAAAAGCAAGTCTACATCTGAATGGCTTAAAAGATTTATTAAAACTGAAATCATCGCCAGTAATTGATTCTTGCTCCTTGCTGAAGTAAATTGAACTACAGTATGTGCTATGAGCACATGGAAATCTGAGATCGTCAGCTGTGAAAACAGAGGAGAGAAGCCTGAGGATAATGACGCTTCCAGAAACAGACGCTACAGTCCGGGCTTCACTCTGTTCCTGTGCCACTGAAGATCACAGACAGGAGTTACCCATTCTCACGGGTAAAATAAAAAGTACCACTGTGTCTGTCTATCTGTCTGTCAGCCTGTCTCACATCTGTGTCTGCCTGTTCTCTTTACCTGTCTTTCTTTCTGCCTGCTCTCTCTCTCTTCTCTCTCTCTCTCTCTCTCTCGCTCTCTCTCTCTTCAGACAGAAAGCTGGGGCCACAGTTTATAGGGAACTATATCTCTAATTAAGACAGTGCAGTTCAGGCATGTCTGAACACATACACACACACACACGCACAAGCATACGCACACACACGCACACACAAGCGCACGGACATGCACAACCACAAGCGCAAAGAAGCACACGCACATATGGAAGCTAAATACCTCTGAGATAAACTCAGTGTGATTATATATCACATTCCATCAAGTTCCATCAAAAGAAAATCTACACTGGAAAGAAAAACAAGGATCAGTTGATGGATCACTTCATGGTATCAGCTGCAGAAGCTTTAGCCAAAATCTCTGTGTGATGTAAGCACTGACAGCCATATGTTGGGGCTTAAATCTTTTTTTTCCCCCTCTCTCTCTCTCTTTCGTTCCTTAAATAAACGTGGCTGCCGAGCACTTAACTCTTTCAGTGACAGAACGGCACAACCTCAGCTATGGCAGACCAAACCAGGGATGGGGAAAATACAGCCGTATGAAATAAAAATGTGCGGAGCTATCATAGGCTGACACAGACTCAATGATACGAACCAACCACTGCGGTACTCAGTGGAGAGCAAAGTCTCCTGATTGGTTCCAACACGTCAATGGGCGATAAAAGCCTTCCTGAAACATCACTTTTTCATTAGTAGATGAAACTGTGTATCTGCAGCATACGTGTCCCAGAATGCAGTTCTGTCTGAACCAAACAGGGTAACTGAGACTAACGATGCCCCCCTCTGCCCATTACACACTTTGATTACGAACAGAAGACAGCCCCGCCTGGTCCCTCTGCAGGCCTGAGTGACAGCTGCTTATCAGCTTCAGCCGGGGCGGCTTGTTCCGATCACGCCGGGCCCCCCGTTTACCCGTCTCCCCGTTTCACAGGGCCCTCCCGGGGGGCCCAGGTAGCCGCGGGGAAGCCGCTCGGGAGAACGATGCGTTCTGTTCGGTCACGCCGAGAGTCTGTCGGCAGCTGAGAGGCCGGGGAGAGCTTCGGATCGCACTACTGTACAGAGTGTGCACCCCTTTCTAAGTGGGGGGGGGGGGGAACCCGTCTACCGGGAGACATTTTTCAGTGTTTTCACAACTGGGGGAATTGTGGAGGAGGGGCTTTTTTTTCTTCTTTTTTTTTACTCCTCGTCAAAAAAAAAAGGGGGGGGGGGGGCTAAGAACTGCCCTTGGAGTGCCTCCATTCCCATAAATCAGAAACATGAGAGAAAAGGAACAACAAAAAAAAGAAGTAGAAGTAGAAGTAGAAGAAGAAGAAGAAGAAGAAGAAGAAGAAGAAAAAATGCACGCTGAAATGTACAGTGCCTCAACCGCCGCTACAGTTTCCCAACCCCAGCACAAAAAAACAAACACAGCTTGGAGCGTTTCTGGAGGTTTGGGTGGTACGTGCTGCCTCCACAATGCGGAGAAAGGGGGAAAGGGACTCTCCCAGCTCCCGGCGAACCCAGGACACCTCTGGTTTCCTTATCACCCACAAGTTTCTGGCCTAAATGAATACACATGACCATATCCTCAGCTTTTTTGTTTTTCATATATACTGAGAGCTATCTTCAGAGACACACTCTGCAGGGTTCTGGACCTCCAGACCAGATTATCTACAGCTGCAGTATGGAATTTACTATTAGACTGCTGGTGTGGCTTATTTGACAGACATAATTAAAAGCACATAATGAACATTGCTAATGAGAGAATTGCTCTTAGACTCCAACAGCAACTGGACCAAACATAATAAATGGTATGTATTTATGGAATTTCCAGGATCATTAAAGATGTTTCAAACATTCACTTTTATTAAGTTATTATGAACCCAAGACAATTGCTATTATCCAACAAAATACGTGATATGCTGCACGTGTATCAAAATTATTCAAGCATAGTATAATCTTAATCGAATGACCATAGCAAAGAACCCGATTTTGTCATATGAAAAAAACTCAAACAATTTTCCTACATAAAACAGTATTATAATAGCATCCGTGAAACTCAAGACGCAGACATCAAACTTCAGACAGTCTCCTAGCAACAGCCAACCAAACAGAGCAATATGCACGATATGCCGCGTGCTGACTCCCACTGGTGGAGCCCGGCACGCCTGTTCTGTGCAACGCGGCGTGAGTACGTAAGATAAAGCTCTTTTCTGCAGATGTCGGTTAATGTTAAATTAACGTTACCAAAAGGAATGTGTGCGTGTATGTGTGTGCGTGTGAGTGAATGTATGTGTGTTTTTATTACGACACACACATAGGGTATACACGCGTAGTGAGACCAATTCCTGGTCAAGTAAAATCAACCTGAAAAGTGCCAAGATCTCGGTGCTGTATAGGTATGGGGCATGCCCCCGCCAAGGCGTAACTTGGCGGGATGGCATACCTGCCATCCCAATGACATCCCCTCCATGCATTAATCTTATATTAGGGATTGACGCAGTCGAATCATACCACATCAACATGCATGAGTTAAATGTGAAACGAATAACTTTAATTTGTCAACACACATGCAGGACCCGTCTCTTTTTGCTTTGAACCAGCACAAGAAGTTGTAGCAGCATAAAAACAGAAGAAACTGTTGGCATATTTAAATCTGCTGTTAATAAACAAACAGCTTTGCATTTTGTTATTCTAGTTCACGTATAGACAAATAACAGGAATATACATTCATCTTAAAACGCGCATCATTTCAAACCTCATATAATTCCGTGTAAATAACGGCTTACTGAAGCTGGTAAACATCGCTTTTGCAAATAGTAGGCTACTAACTTTCTTTGGCTTACCTTGAAATCTGGTTCCCAAAATTAATTGCCCCCGGAATGCACCCGTTAACAACTACTGAAGTGGAAGAGCACAATTCTACAACTTCTGTGAAGCTCAGCCCTCTTTCAAACTTGCTCTCACTCTCTCCGGACTTTCACCACCTCCCAAATTATCACGGGGGTCCAGACCAATCACGCGCTGCTGAAACGATCCCCTCACGCCCACGCGGGGTCTGGGAACCCGCACTCAGTGGTCATTTAGACAAGGGTAGAATAGCGGTGGCAAGATGTACATTTCTCATTTATATACTTTACCGTGACAGCGCTAGCATCTCTATACGACAATACGCTGCAGCGATATTTCAGGTGTCTATAGGTATAGCCTACATAAACCGTGGAAACCCTTTTTTTTTCTTTTTTTTTTTTTTTTACAACGTCCTGAATTCGAGGGAACAACCTATCTACTTAAATCGGCCTATCTTGTCTGAAGGATGGCGCCTTAATGGATAAAACATTTTTTCTAGTGATATATCGCCACCACGTGCCCATTCAGACATGCACTCTACATCCAGCGCAGCAACGTTATTTTATAGACGACTATAAACTGCCAATTAACTTCAGCGTTTAGCAAAATTAAGATGTTAAGCAAGAAGTTTAGGAAGTTAGATGCGGATGTCTGGACTGCTGTGCTGGCCGGGGTATCCTGCCGTCCCTCAAACCAGCCGGACCCGATGTACGATTAGCGGCCAATCCCAGTTTGATGCTCTGGGCTATGGCACAGAGGGAGGAAGATATTTTAGCCTAGTTTCATGACTGCATGGCCAGATTCCGCCACTGTAGGCTCAGAAATCGGGCCGGGGCTTTGGCACAGAGACTACACTACGTCTTATTCTGTGTACTACTGATAATCGCTACAGTGCTTAACTTTCTTCTTTTCCCCGCTGTGGGGCTCATACCCTTCCCTCGCCCTGAGTTCACGCACCGCTCCAGTCTTGTGTCTCGGTCCGAGTTCGCGGACAGCTGCACCCCTGTCCCTCGCTCTCAGGTCGCGGACAGCGCCAGCCTTGTCCATGGAAAAGCGTCTTTGTGACAGTTCTCTGTAAAAGACGCGATACAAATAAAATAGATTCGATTAGATATATTTCCATATACAGCTATAATGACCTTTAGTCGTCATATCACCAAAATGGTACAGAATTTTCTTTTTATTTAGTAGGCTATGCATACAGTCTGGACCTTGTAATCAGAAATCCATTGTGGACTAATTGTGGGTATATCTAAGCTAACTGTGTACTACTTATGGGAAATTGTTATGTAATACGCTCTCAAATTTCGGTTTTGTCATAGGCTATATCTCAATTATAATGAAATTGGGTATTTTCCTAGATCCAAATTGCTGCGGTAAAACATTTTCATGTTGGGTGTGTGCACATATTTTGAGCTTGCTTTAATACAAATTTAGTGTACACAGTAAAAAAAAAGTTAATTCAACTCTATAGCCTACATGTTACAACAGAGTAGGACCATCTGCAATCTGTAAGAGTTCATTTAATGCAGACAATGTGAGGACTAATTATTGGTAAATCATGCGATCTCATTAGTAAATTGCATTAGTAAATTGCAAAAAAAAAAAATATATTTTTTTTTAATCAGGTGTCTTGGCGGGAAATCGCTCTGTCAGTCTTTTTCCCAAGTACGGTACCTAAAGGCGTCATTTTCCCCCAAGCTACTTGAGCGCAAACCACGCCCCGTAGTTGCAACATTGGTCAACAAGATGAGAGGGCTGATTAAATTCGGCTCGTGTAGCCGCGCCGGGTTTGGTCTTTGATGTAATAGTTTAAAGGCATGCTGGCTGGCTACAATTCATTGGATCTCTACCGCGATTTGCTATTTGAAGACGTTTGAGTAAACTGCTATGTAATATATGCTACATTCTTGTTTGTGCTTTGAGTTTGGTCTTTTCAATTTACTGCACTATGTATAGCCTAGTTTAAATGTGCGAGTGTGTAGGAATTAGTGGCATCTAGCGGTGAGGTTGCAGATTGCAACCAACTGAATACCCTCCCCTCACCCCTACCTTTCCAACGACGTAGGAGAAGCTACGGTCGCCTGTACGTTCCAAAAAATGTCACCGTTTAGGACAGCATCGAGTAGCCAAGTGTCAAGTGCTGAAGTTCCTTTTTTATGGGATTATACACTAATTAAAACATACTTATGAATATTATATTCAATTTCTGCCAAGTCCGTTCCGCTAGATACTAAATTCTACACACTGCACCTTTAACGCGTGTTAAACCTACCTAAAGGCGTTGTGCTTACCTGCTTACCACTACACACAGTATAGCTGCACAGACGAATTTGAGGAGTTTGACCGAGAATTTTTTAAAGATCGGATTGCTTGACCACAGTCATAATTAATTCACAGATTAAGTTTTTTGGTCCCAAATTGGCACTTAACTGAATTTGACCGGTTGTTTGAATAGGAACTACATTTAAGTTATGCAGCTCCAGGGGGTAATTCGCTTCTGCGCTGTAAATTGTAACACTGACAGAGAACATGTGAGTCCAGTTGGGACCATATATACTCTGTAAGAGTTTATTTAACCCCGAACAATTTACTGTGTTGTTTAAGAGGTGTTGGCATTATAGAGCCCTAGGCCAACACAAAACTGAGCTGCACCCTTTAATTCAGTTCAATTTAATTTTATTTGTAGGCTATAGTGCTGTTTACAGAGACACTATCACAAGATGCCTCCCAGTGGAGAATTGGGGAAAAACAGACCTGAATCACTAGGGAAGGAAATAAGTTGCTTTTCCACCGCATGGTACCGGCTCAACTCGACTCGACTCTACTCGACTTTTTTGGTTTTCCATCGGGCAAAAGTTGTGGATAGTACCTGGTAAACGGTAAACGGACTGCATTTATATAGCACTTTTATCCAAAGCGCTTTACAATTGATGCCTCTCATTCACCAGAGCAGTTAGGGGTTAGGTGCCTTGCTCAGGGACACTTCGACACGCCCAGGGCAGGGATCAAACCGGCAACCCTCCGACTGCCAGACAACCGCTCTTACCTCTTGATCTATATCGCCCCTGGTACCTGGTACTTTTTTGGTATCACCTCTGTCGAGGTTCCAAGCGAGCTGAGGCTATACCAAAAGGTGACGTGAAAACACTGCTGATCACTGTTTGGTCAGAGCAACGTGTTTCATGCGGCGTCGCTAATGACAACCAGCTACATTAACGGGGGTACTATCTGCAGTGGAAAACGAAGTTCCTGGTACCAAAAGCGAGTAGAGTCGAGTCGAGTTGAGCCGGTACCATGCGGTGGAAAAGTGGCTAGAGAAGGATTAGGCATAATAATGTATAATTATGAGGTGAGCATCAACCGCTGCATATGTAGAGGTCTGGGTGTAATATGGAAAAGCACATGCCTGTATTGACGCAAAGGCTATTTTGTGTACAATGGTGGTTATTTATTTTAGATAGCCTGAACAGTGTCAATCTCTCTGTGTTGTACAGGTATGAGGCCTACCCCACCAACTCTTAGCATATTGTTCTGGCATGAATCAATAACATACATCTATCGAATTCTCTATTGTATATATTTTTCATTATTATTTAAGTGAAATTGTACACAAAACTGGAATTCAAAGCTTGTTGTGCTGTGCCATGAAAAACACAGAAATCAGTGTTCGTGCACTAAAAGAAATGGCATGAAAGCAAGAACATACAGCATGCAAGATCAAATATACAAGATATCATAAACACAGCAGCCGTTGCACAATAATGTATCAACCGGCACTTTTTTTAAGCAACTTTTTTATTGATCCGTGAATAATTTCACATTAACTGGTGCAGCGTTTTTATTACGGTTTATTACATGGAGCAATTATGGCAAAGCAAATTGTCTGGGCGAATCGACTTTGAGCTGGTGTTTACCATAACCATTGACTTCGTCATCTTTGACCAAAGTGTCACAATCGGGTGTCTTGAGTTAGAAATGGGTGAGCTATGTAAATCTTGGGACTCATTTATTAAGCTGTCTCCTGAGCACGGATAGCACATCCCAACATTTCCTTAGCTCTCATTTCGTAATGTTCAGTTAATGCTAACCATGCTTTGTGATGTTGGCTCGTTTACCAGCTATCGATTAGCGCCCTTCCAGCCGAAAGGCTGAGGTCTAATTTGCCATAGCGTTGCCCAGGGAGTGCGAGGGAATCGGAGATCTTACTTTCCCTGGAAGAAAACAGAAACTGAGGCCTGGTTGCAAGGGCAGGAGGGGACTCGCGAGGGTGTTCCAGCTAGTGGCAGACAGCGGAGCTGAGGTGGGAGTCGTGGTGGGGGTGGGGGTGGGGGGAGGGGGGATGTTTTTTCTACACTGGTGTCTGTCTCCGAAACAGCCATCCCTTGCACATCAAAAAGAGTCAGCATAGAGATGTATGTAAAAAAAAGCAGCTGAAGCAGTACTTGTGGAGATCAATAACCAACTAAATCTGCTCTACTCGGGCAACATTCATGTGGGTTTTTGTGAGATCAGCCATGTTTGGTAGATCCTTTGTATGGCGGTTTATTTTCTGAGGATGTTCTTCTTATTGAAAAGTTTTGAAATTATGAAATTTTGATTCGTTTTTATTGTCTGTGGTATATCATTTGATGTTTTTGTATTGAGAACGAGGAAGATGTTGAAAATAAGGGTTTGCTAATGCTCTTAATGTGCTATCCTCTGGGCACAAATTGCACTATATGATGTATGCATTCTTTTACCAAAACATAAAATCAATCCGTCAAACAAGCAGGTAGAACTCAGGCACTGCTAAGGTAAATGCCTCTGGCTACATGTTGATGAGGGTTCTGGCGGTTGGCAATGATCTCCAGGAGGATAATAATTTGATTGGGGATAGTTGAAGCTCAGTTGAACAGTGAAGGCCTAACTGCTGTCTGCCAGACTCTGGGGGCCACGAGAAACCTTCAGACCTGGGGGCCCCAGGGGATCTGTAAAGGAGAATAAGAATCATACACTCTCAAGACAATCACAACTCCACCTGCTATTACTGTATATCCAGCTGCTGTACACACAACACTTGCAGTAAAGTAGAGACAGTAAAACTACATAATACAGCTCATTACACCTCTTCAACACACACACACACACATACATGCATACATACACATACATGCACATACACATGTGTGTGTAGAAATTGTCCATGTGTAGGTGTCCTATTGTCAAGGAAGTTACACCAAGTATTCACTGTCCAATATCAAGATGAGTATTCAACAGGCTTTATAACTATTGTTACAGACATAGACAAGCTGCAGTTACACAAGATATAAATGAAAGAAGATAAACCATATCTTGGCTCTCACAAGGCAATCACAAGAATGCTCCAAGACTAAGGTTCAAAAACCAGCAGACAGTAGAATATTCCAAAGAGACCTGGCCTGAAACCTAGAATGCCAGACCTAGATTCCAACTAAAATGTAAAGACAAGCCCACATTTTATGTAGTTGAAAGAGGGGGAGGGACACCCCTTTTTCTCCTGGCATACTTTATGATCTGGGGTGGAATTCAAGGGTTTCAGATTTCTTCCTTTTTATATATTATTATTGGTTCAGGTCAATCTACAATACAACACATTGTTTTAAGGTTATAAGGAAATGAACCCTTTCCAGGTGAGCATTATGGTGACAAGGATACAAGTTACCAAGTTACAAAGCAACAAAGAAACCAAGTTCCAAAGCCTGCAGTAACACTTTGGCTTCTGCTTATTCTGGTATGGCCTGACCCAGATTCTTCAACATAGTTCCCGTTGGTGTATTAACCAATTTTAAGGTATGAAATCCTAACAGTATAAGGTATGTTGGTGTGAGGTTTCCCTGGCCACCCCTGTTGACACACACATAGACACCCACGCACACACATGTACTGGGCATCTGTTGCTGCAAATGTTTAGGGGAAGACAAAGAGAACAAGGTCTCATTTTACCTCATTGTCCTGGATATTCCTGTCACCACTTTGGATCAGAATCTCGTTTTGAAACTGAAATTCAGAGAAGGTAGAGACCTGTTGACCGCATGTCTGCTATTGGAGGCGGGGCTTCTCGCTGAACTGAGAGGAAGAGCTGGATTCACATGGTGTGCTTGGATAAAGAAAACCCTGACAGACTAACCAGAAGGTTTGGATTCATGCTATTTTAGAAATCAATGCTCTTCACCCACAGTTATCAGTAACTGGAGGAAAACCTAGCCATTAGATAAACACACTGCAGGACTGGATTTCCTGTGGTTGATTTCACGTAAGATCTTGTGAGGCTTGGATTGGTGAGAATGAACATGGTTTTAGATGGCCATGCGAGCAAGCAAACAACAGTATTTTCTTTCCACTAACCTGGAATTTGCTGATATCAGTCTGGTTGCCATCTGAGCCTGTAATGTCAGACATCACAAATGACAAAATGATGGTGACAAGTTGTGTGTGTGTGTTTATGGGTGTGTGTCTGTGGTTCTGTGCGTGCATGCAAGATTATAGGCAAGAAATTAGCGCCAGCAGAAATCGAATTTTTACTGCATGACTTGAATTTGTACTATATGTACTATTTGTACTATATACAATTAGACAATACAGGCTGCATGCTAACAGTGTTAGCTCTATGAATGGCTGCCAATGGATGGCACTAGCTTAGCTCCTTCCTTAAGATCTACTCTAATCCATCTCTAGTGATCAAATTAGTCTAGCATCATATGCAAATTTAACTTGTTTTACATTAGCATTATTGCAATAACTTTCTGCATCAAGTTGGAGCGACCGATTCAAAGCCCTGACCCTTGCCTACACTGCCGCCAACAGGACAGCCCCCATCTACTTGCAGGACATGACTCAATTCTATGTGCCGGCTCGACCACTCCGTTCTGCGGCAGCAGGGCGTCTTGCAACCCCTCCCACCCGCCCAAAGGGATCACAGAGCTTCTCCACCCTAGCTCCCCAGTGGTGGAATGAACTCCCCGTCCCTCTCCGAACCTCCCCCTCACTATCCATCTTCCGCCGTGGCCTGAAGACTCATCTCTTCAGACTATACCTAGAATAACCACCACCACGCTGTGTATATATATATTAAAAAAAAAAAAAAAAACCCTTTTTCCTGTCACTTGTTACATGTTGCCCCATCCCTGCACTTCTTGGTAAATTGTATTTGTCTTAATACTCTAGCTTATTCTTCTGCCTAGTTTGGCTTTGCAGATGTTAGACCAGGATAGTGTTCTTTGTTCTCGGCTAGAAATAGCTTTACAAAATAAGTAATTGTACCTTACTGAACCCGTGTTCAGCAGTTGTCTACGATCATGAAAATGCATTTTTTGTACGTCGCTTTGGATAAAAGCGTCTGCTAAATGAATGTAATGTAATGTAATGTAATATAGGCTAACTCTATAATGGAAAAGGGCTAGCTTTAGCTAATTTGACATATCCTTTATAATTAATGTGACAAATGTGTTACCATTAGCTAGCCACAAAGACATCTCTGTAAACTCTTGAAATCTTGTGTTCACTCTTGAATTCCCTGCTGAAAATTCGAATTTAAACCAGCGTAAACTGGTCAAGCTGGTTTAAGCTGTGTTTTTGACACTTTTAGCTGCTACCCAACCAGCTGTTCACCAGCTGAGCAGCCTATATAGTCAGCAAGTCCACCAGTTGACCACCAGCTTACTCTAGCAGCTTAACCAGCTTTCACCAGCCACAGGCCAGCTATGACCAACTGGAAGTTCCAAAAATACTGGTTAAACCATCTTAGAATCCCAGCTGGTCTTAGCTGGAATTTTCAGCAGGGTTAGCCTACCTGCCAAAACAGCATTCAAATGATAGTATGATTGCAAACAGTAGACAAGTTTTTTAAATCTCCATTGTTGTTTACAATTGTCATTTAGTAGGTATTGGTAACAAAATTACAAAAATACGGACATGCATACACGCAAGCTATGCAATGATATTTTAACTTTGCTACGACAACAGCCATAGTATGTAAGTCTGAATTAATTATTTCTGTGTATTCCAGACAAATACCTTGCTTATTTTGTGTGAAACATTATGCTTTAAAGCACCAGAGACCCGATAGACCTGCTATTAAGATATGACATTACTTCTTTGCATACATCATTTGTTTTTGCAGGAGCACTAACGTTATTGGCCATATCATATAAATACATACTGCTGCAAGTAAAAGCTTAGGCTACATGTTGGTGATAAAGTCTAGCCATATATGTAGGTTTGTTTGGTAAGGCTGTTCACTTCTATTCACTTCTTGAAAATTAAAATCATTTGTAGCTACTAGGTATTTCAAAATGGCAGTTGGTTTGCTTGGTGAAACACGATTCACAGGAAGTTTGCAGTTGAGTAATCACCGAAGTGAAGCACTACCTAGCACACTAGAATTTATAGCTAGCAAAGCGAAAAGTTACATTCACTTTTCATATGTGCTGCTTTTTTACTTGGAAAAGCATGGAAGGAAAAAACACAACTTAAAAAAATAATAATAATAATAATTTGCTAGTTGAGCATAGCCTTCGCTACGAAACTGGAGGATTTGCTTTGCACCTGTGAGTCAAGTTATGCAATTCAAATGTAATTTTATAATACAATTATTCAGTTAAAGCATTACAAATTCAAATTTCTGCAAAACAAATTTGAGTTCCGCAATTCAAATTCAGTTTCCGCTAATGTCTGCACTTAGAAAGTGTCTGCATGTGTGTAAGTATGTGCAGTAATATTAGTGTCTTTATGTTTTCGTCTTGTCTAGGTTAGGGTGTGACTTACGTTTCTGGATCCAGGGCCTGAGGTCAAAGGCAGGAATGGCATTACACTTGGTGTAGCTGAATACACGCGTGCGGCACAGGAAGGGGTCACGGGGGACGTCTCTGATGCCTGTGTTGTCACAGATGATGCGGGCCAATGAGACACTGGCCAGGGAAGCCCTCTGTCTGATGGTGAACACGTCCTTGTTCTGCCACCACAACCTGAAATGTGTATCGGGGTCACGTTACTAACATTGCTGATATTCCTGTGCACTGACTCAGAACAATGGTGCGGTTAGAAGAGACAAGCTCATAGCAGACAGCTGCTACTACACAGTCAAATCCTAAAATTAGAAAAAAACCAAAAAAAACTCCCAACTCACCTGTCTCCCTGGCGGATCTTCTGAAACTGATTGGCGATTAGGCAGGCAAAGAGGGGCCCCACGCGGCCCCCGGGGACGAAGGGCTCTGCGACGCCCCCCAGCCACACGTCGATGTTGGCGGGGGTGCCGTACAGCTTCAAAAGTCGCTTAGCCAAAGAGTGGTTTTTCAAAACCCGAGCCAATTGCGCTAGGTTCTTTGGCTGAGACAGGCCACAGAATCTACGCCATTCGTTGTAGCCTGGAGTGAACAGAGGAAGAGACAGAGATGAGCACAGTGTGAATCAGAAATAGTACGGACAGAAGGATGGGACAAAAAGACACAACATTTCAGGGATTTTGGGGATCCAGAGAGTGGAGCGGGGCAAGGCGTTGGGGAGGGTGTGTAGGTAGAGGATTTGCCGTAGGGACTGGGGTAGAGGTGCATAGACAGGGGGAGGCAGAGGAGGCGCACTGGGGAGGAGGGCAGGGACAGGAAGGGAGGTGGAGGCACAGTGGGGTTCATAATAATCCTCACCAGGGATGCCATGGTCACGACCACGCTGCATGTTCAGAGCACCCAGGTCCAGCGCCACGTGGTCGGTGAACTGGAACAGCCTATCACGGAGCGAATCCACCATCATCTGATCCTGTATGTTGAGCTTGGCGGGACGGCCAACCAATCCCCGAATCAGGGGGTCTATCCCACCTGAGAGGAGGGGGAGAGCTGAGTTTGCTGGATGTGTGCAGGTAACCCCCCCCCCCAACATGTGTCCCATACCAATGCTTGTTTATCATCACTTATTAATGACTAGTGATTTTCTACTGGAGCCCATATCTCCGGCATGCAGTGCTACAAGTCTACAGTGAGTCCTCTCTAAAGACAGAAGACAGGCAGCTCTTCTACAAACCTTCAAAGACCACCCTCCAGGGGGTGAAGAAAGCCTTATGCAGTGGCACGCTGGGGAATTTTGTGTGTTCCTGGTAGTTCTCATCCAATCGGAATATGAAGGGCTGGATGGCGAGGTGGGCGAAGCGGTAGGCAGCCGTGGCGAAGACGTTGGCGATGGTGGGGTCCACTTTCTCATTGTAGCCAGGGTATTTGGAGAGGAAACGAGAAAAGGCATTGGGTCCAACGATGGCTTTCAAGTAGTCCCGGAATATGATCACCTGGAAGGGGGTTGGGGAGCGGGAGCGGGGGGGTGGTGGGGAACAGCAGAGTTGTGGTCTATATGCAGCGATACTGGCTAAAAGCTTTAGAGAGGGTTCCTGTAGTTACTTAAGCAAAGTCAGAATGTTTGAGTAGAAATCGCAGGTGAACAAACAAGCCTCAGGCCCTGACCGTAGTGCACTAATCTCGCTGTGTCTCTGGGCCCCTTTCCTCTCAAACTGAGGCCCATTCCTGTGGCGCCCCCTGGTGGCGCTGTTACCTGATGGTAGCCGCCCATGATCTTGCGCGCCTCCTGGTAGAGCGTCTCGCCGTTCCAGTGCGGGTTGAGCTGGCGCAGTGCCCGCGCCAGGCGGTTGTGCTCACGCAGGAACAGAGTGTGCAGAGAGGTGAGGCCAGTGTTCTCATCCACACGTTCGTCGCCTGCAAGAGCGCGCAAAAGGGTTACATCACCAGGTTACGCCAGGGTAGAGGGCAGCAGTGTAATACAATGACTGTTCAGTTGCACATGTAACCCGAAAGGTTGCAGGTTTGATTCCCAGGAGGGCATGGTATGTATTAAGCATCAGCAACAGTATGAGAAATCATTAGTACTGCAATAGCAACTCATATCAGCCTAAACGTTGCCATCGGTTCCTATGTGAGGATTGAACGGGTGGTGTTCAATTTATTACTGGACTAAGAGCTGTTGACATCATGAGGGACCTGACCAATGGCCAATAAATGTTTTAGTTTCATTGCGTATCCCCACCCATAGTTTCAGGCTATTTAAAAGTATTCTCTCCTGCTAAAACAGCCTCTTTGAGGGTAAGTGAAATACTCATTTGCCAAAGAGAATTGTGGTCTGCATCATCGATATCGAATACTCTACTCTCCTCGCAGGTTCATTTCTATGAGTTAGCAGATAATGGACAACACCAATAAAGTTGCAGACTCGTGCAATGAAGTTCAGATACTTTACCAGCACTATTATTGTTAAACTGAACAGAAATAACTAAAGTAATGTTTGTTACAAACTTGCATTTTTGCTTCTTTTTTTGGTATATCTATGCTTACGACAATGCATTGGAATTAGCGCATATTATTAATAGCATTCATAAAGACTAACAGTGGTTGGGAGATTGTAAGAATGATACATCTTTGAATTTCTCTACATTAATACACATTAAACAACAGATAATTATTTTGTTAGATTTAACAGGAAACTTATTAATCATACTACTTACAGCCATGTATCTCTCAAGGTTCACAAAGAACAAAAAGCTAACATCAATCATCTTATCTTAAAATGAGCTATTTAACAGTCACATCACAAAGTGTCTTTTAATAAACTTAGCAACAATGGGCCTCATTCACAAAATTCTTCATAAATTGTTTTTATTTTGGTCTTAAAAATATTCCCACGAAAAACCAAAATGGGATTCATGACACATGTGCAGACCTTTGTTTTTGTGCATATCCCAGGTGTATGAGATGATGAATGTTCACTTTGTATATTTTATGCACAATCCTGTTTATGTGATTAACGTAAGGAAAAAGCCATGAACAAATACAAGATGAATATCGAAATGTTCTTACACACAGTTTATGATCAAATGTAATCGTATATATGTTTCCTGAATGAGGTTCAATGAAACTATGTAATGTTCTTATCAACATTAGGCTATATTGTAAAATAGGACGTAAACTAATGTTATTGAGAAGAGGACTATAAATAGTAAAGAACATATAATGTCATATTTCAGTGCAGAAATATACATTCACCTTAAAGGTTTGTTTGCATCAAAGCGTGTGCTGGAAATTATTACTGAGAATCTGGGTTAAAAGTTGAAATTCACACATAGACCGGAAGGCCACAGAATTTTGAGATGCTTGTGTAAATTTTACAAATTGCATTTGGTGCTGTTGAGCATTGGGGATATTGTTTGCATGTCTAATGTGTGTTTTTTTTACCCACGTGTGTTTGTTTACTTTTTGGTGGGACCGTTTGGCAGGAGTTCAGTGGGGCGGTAGGGTAGCAGGGCATCTTGCCCTTGCCTAAACAATCCTGAAGCTTTTTTAAATAGGGATTTTATGCCTGATTTGAAATGTGTATTATAGTTATTGAAATTAATTTTTAATAGACATTTGGTGGATGTGTGGTGAATACATCCCTCTTTGATAATGTATGGTTATTTAAACTATTTTCAGCCACTTTACAAAGTGGTTTTAATGTGATTGTAAAAAAAAAGTGTCAACATATTTTACTAAATCCTCACCTCCCCGAGAAATGCAATGTCATTCTAAAGCTGTCTCCTGCCTGATATTTGAACCTCTTGTTGCAAACTGTGCACTACGCTCCTACACAGACAGGGGGCGACTCTGCTGGCACTCACCTGCTATGAAGCAGGGCACCTCTTCCAGTCCAGAGGAGTTGGTGATTTTCCGACGAGTCGCGCACATGTTGGGCGCCTTGGTAGTGAAGGGCAGGAGCTCCCTGCCCCCGTCCTTGAATCTCTGGTTGATGCGCAGTAGCCCCCCGTTGTTGGTGAAGTCACGCAGGTTACGGGCCAAC
This sequence comes from Anguilla anguilla, assembly GCF_013347855.1. Lineage (NCBI taxonomy): Eukaryota > Metazoa > Chordata > Actinopteri > Anguilliformes > Anguillidae > Anguilla > Anguilla anguilla. Next base: position 25,534,825 of record NC_049214.1, read on the forward strand.
GCGTCCTCCGAGCCGTACACCTGCCCCACGTCCAGGTAGGCCGTCAGGGAGTTGATCTGCTCCCGAACGTTGTTCCCCTTCTTGCAGGCTGGTGCGGAGCGCATGAAAGGGAGGCATCTGGTATTTTGGGAAAAACGAGGGTCCTCCTTCGGGATCTGATGAAAGACAGAAGGGGGGTAGAATGGGGATCGAGATCACACTCCCCAGTCATGTGTGTCTGATCGAAATGTCTGCACTGGATAGGAAATATAGCGTCCAATTAAAACAACAGAAAGTATGTGGAGTTTAAATGGCAGATGGAACGTGTCAAAGGTTGCTGAGAAGAGGGAGCGTGCTGACCGGAATGGGGAAGCAGGGGCTAATTCGCTCGCAGGTTGTTTCACAGTTGACGCCGTTGCTGAAGGAACGGATGCTGGGAGACGTCGGGGTGGAGGTCAGGTCGTGGTCGACCCACTGGCCAAAGATGGTCAGCAGGAAGGTGAACGCCTGGTCATTGCCCACCCTAGATGCGGCCAGAATCCTGTTGGAGACCTCTCGGACCTCGAGAAGGGGAAAGAGAGACAGAGAGAAGGAAGAGAGAACAGGGTAGTGAAGGGTTGATAGAAGGTGAACGAAAGAAGAGAGGTGAAGATGAAGTGAGGGAGAAAGGGAAAGGAGGAAAATTTGGAGGTAATACAAAACATGCAAGCTTTACTGCAGCTGCAATGTGTGCTTGCCTCACTGTAGTAGTATCATGCTGCTTTTATTTGTCTCATCTGGTTGTTGGGATGGTTATAACACAACAACAACAATAATAGTGATTACAAATACCAGGGGGAGTAAGAATCCATTGTAGCTTCTTTTGGGGTCCCATCCCCTGGGTTGGGAGAACCCATCCTCGTATTTAGGGGGCAGCCAGCGGGTGAAGGGCGTGTTGGAGGCCCCACGCAGAGGAAATTTCCTGGGAAGAGATGAAATAAAATGGACAAAATGTAGCCCATTTGAAGTAAGTGTTTATCAGAAATGAAATAACGTGACTGTGGTCGATGCGGTCTCCTTTCAGTGTTCTCATGCCTAGTTCTTGGCCAATCAGTATTCAGAATCTGCTCAACTGACCAACCCCTCTGAGCCAGTCAGAAGCTAGAGACAGAACTCGGTTCCACCCTCTTCTTTTGAGAGAATTTCACGAGGAACAATAGGCGAGTATCAAGCAAGTAGTGGTGAACATCTCATTCCAAAACCATGAGCATTAATATGGAGTTAGACCTGTGTTGTTATGCCTCCCAGTCTACTGGGAAGGCTTTGAATTAGATTTTGGAACATGGCTGCAAGGATTCGCTTCCATTTAGCTACACGAACATTGGAGAGGTTTGGCACTGATGTTGGACGTAAGGCCTGGCTCGCAGTCGGCATTCCAATTCTTCCAAAAGGTGTTTGATGGAGTAGAGGTCAGGACTCTGGGCAGGCCAGTCAAGTTCTTCCCCACCAAACTCAGCATCAAATAATTTATTTATGGACCTTGCTTTGTGCATGGGGGCGTTGTCATGCTGAAACAGGAAAGGACGTTCCCCAAACTGTTTTTCCACAAGGTTGGAAGCGCACAGTTCTCTAGAATGTCATTATATGCTGAGGCATTAAGATTTGCCTTCACTGGAACTAAGGGGCCTGGCCCAAACCGTGAAAAACAGCCCCAGACCAAGCGGCGTCGAGATGCTTTTGGTCACATAGTGTACCTGCTTCTGCTTTGCTACAGGCAGCACCTCAAGAGTCAAATAATCGAGTCTTGGCTTCCACAAAGGGGGCGTGAAAGGACGTGTCACTCACAGATTGTTGCAGACGCTAGTGGCAGTTCGGTACGTGTTGATCTTTGGGATCAGGTGGCAGGACGGAGGCCGGACTCGCGCTGCACAGCCTGTCAGACGGGCGATGGTGCCCAGTTCATCAGGGGTGAGCAGATCTGAGGGAGAGAGAGAAAGAGAGAGATTCTGTGAGCTTATGGGAATGAAAGGTGGTCTGTCTGTGTGTGTCTGACGGAGTGTGGCACAGTGGGTAAGGAACTGGGCTTGTAACCGAAAGGTCGCAGGTTCGATTCCCGGGTAGGACACTGCCGTTGCACCCTTGAGCAAGGTACTTAACCGAAATTTCTTCAGTATATATCCAGCTGTATAAATGGATACAATGTAAAAAATGCTATGTAAAAAGTTGTGTAAGTCGCTCTGGATAAGAGCGTCTGCTAAATGCCTATAATGTAATGTAATATCTGTCTGTGTCTCAGACCTGTAACATTGAGCGAGCGTTTGTGCAGGTGGTGCGCCCTCTGCTGGATCAGTGTGAGAGTGTAGTCCATGTAGTCTGCAGCTCGCACTGCTGAGCGTGCGTCCCGGGCCGGCTGCTTCAGCAGACGCAGAACATCTGAAGGCCTGGGCGACCCCTTCTGCACACGGGACAGACTCCTGTCAGGGACAGACAGACAGACAGAGAGAGGCACAGAGTTATGGACAGCCACATACCTGGCTCTTCACTGGGGAAGAGGGAACATGCACACACACACATACACACGCATGCACTTATAAACACATAAACAAATTACAGTGTGAAATGATAGTGAGAGAGTGTTGTCCGCTTACTCTTCTCGTGAGTATTTGTAGGCTTCATCAACAGTCCTCTTGGCATCCTCCACAGCACTAAGAATGAACGGTCCCCCCAGACTCTCTTCTGCAAAGAAACATATATGAGCATGCACACACAAATACAAACAACTGTAAGTTGTATATGAGCACTATAGGTGTAATGGGTAAGGAGCTGGTCTTGTAACCTAAAGGTCACTGGTTCGATTCCCTAGTAGGACACTGCCGTTGTACCTTTTGAGCAAGGTACTTAACCTGCATTGCTTAAGTATATATCCCGCTGTATAAATGGATGCTATATAAAACATTTTTTTAATTCGCTCTGGATAAGAGCGTCTGCTAAATGCCTGTACTGTAATGTAATGTAATGGTACAAGCACTGAACATTTAACAAACGAACTTCAAACATGCATTTCATGTATTTCTAAACAGGTTTAAGGGACTCTCATGACTACGCTCATGTCCAGTCTTAGCTTGTGTCCAGTGATCCTTGTGAGGGCTCGCTCACCTGCAGAAAGTTGGTAGGAGAAAGCCAGGCACAGCCCCAACGCCAGGAAGCATGGAGCACGATTCATCTCTGAAAGGCCAAGAGAGAGCCTGGATGTTAGTTACTGCATTCAAAAACAAACTGTTACCGCTGCAAGAAACATATCAGCTAAATTACTGCAGTATATATATAATATAAATATAAATATACTTATTTTTAACTTTAGCCTTCATTTTCAAGCTCTGAATTTAAAAGGTTATTCATGCTGAAGTTAATTACGCTATTTTTGCATACTTGAGGGTAAAGAAAAAGAAATGGGTGGTCAGGAGATGAGATTAAGGAGTTCTTTACCTGAACAATCACACAACCTTTGTGCATGGCCTTCTTGAAGAAAAGTTCAGATGTCTTGCTCTATCTGCATCATTCTGTCCTTTATTTATATTCTTTGCTGAGCCAGCCCCTCAGCCTCCCTGCCCCGTCACAGTTGATGTCGACGGCTGTTAAAAACTCTTACTTCCTACTCAGATACTACCCTATAATCACTCAGTAATCACGCATTCACAGCTAGGCATGAACGATGTAACAAGCTATGTACCACTTGCCCAGTAAATTAATCTTAAGCATGCTACTATGAATCTTGTCATTTCAAATTATAAATAAAACCAGTATAAAGAAAAAAAACCTCTCTGTTTATCACCTGTGGCATCACTGAGGTAAAATATTGTTATGTGGAGTTGGAATTGGTCTTCTAAAAATTTGGGCCCTCGAACATTGGTTCCTCAAAAACAGGAAGGATCAGATGTGTAAAGCATTAGGTATTTTTTTTAACACAATGATGTGCATATTAAATGAACTTTATTGTCACCTTTCTTCCACTGTCCATCAGACACGGGGGGGGGATCCTGCTCCCCAGTATAAGCTTTATGGTCATTTTCCTGCAGGCAAGTCACAGACAGTTCCCTCACTGCAGCAGAATCAAGTTAGATTGTGCGTATCAACCTTGTATGGTATAACCTATTGATCCATCTTGTGGCTCTTCGGTGCAGCTAAGGTCATTGTCCACACCCTCGTCTTTCTGTTTGTTCCATCATCTTGCGGCTTTTCGGCAGAAATGTTTTTGTTGCCTTCACCCTCGTCTGGTCTGTATTCTTCCCCTTTTACCCGTTCCTGGGAACAGTCACTTCTGTGTGGCCCTGGATCAAAGTCAGGCCTCGGCCTCAGTATGACAGAGCTTATGAAACACAGCAGTTCTTGGCATTTGGATCGGTGACGGGGGCGGGGGCTCTTGTGGGTTGAGATGGATTCACGTGAGAAACGCGACAAAGAATCCTGCATATTATGCAACTTTCAGTTAAATTTTGTACTTCACGACTGTTAATCGGGGGTTTCTAAATTTCTAATTTCTAAAAGTGCATACATATTTACATATTTTATATAAATACCTCATACTTTCTATTTAAAAACTAAATGTGTGTGTCCTTTGGGTGTTTTTATGTATGTTAACACACTGTTTAGAAACATAAATTTCCCATTTTGATGGCTCTAGTTGGAGTGCTCTCATTAGACTTAATTCCATCCATGCACTTCATAAAAATTAACGTTTTCTACATGATCTTTGCATACTTAACACTGAAAAAGCAATGATTGGCTTGCAAAGCACCAACTCCCATAGATACACGATCGGGCTTGGTTATCTCCACACCGTACATACAGAGGAAGGCTCCGCTTTTTGGCTGAATGGTTTTCCTCTCATGGGCACCAATGGAGTAGGAGGTGAAGCTCTTCATTCATGAGTGAGGTTTGATTGGCAAAGGAGAAAACACGCTACTCAAGCTAGAGAAAATCGTTCACATCAAATTAATTAGGATAATAAACAGTAACAAATAAGATGTTAGCATGTAGCTACTAGTTGCTCTGGTAATTACCTCAGCTGTGAATTGTTCGGTGATGTCAACAGCACCATCCACACCACTAATCATCTAAATGGACCGTCATAGACAATCAGTATGCTGATCAAAGGTTGTCTTGTGGTCGCAATTGTACAAAAACAGAAAACTTTTCACTTGTCTGTGGACCGGGCTAAGTTCATCTGTACTCCCTTGCCCACTAATTGTGCTGTATCCCCATCAGGCTTCCAGCCATGTTTCGCTCTCTGCTGCTCCACCTCAAGGTCCTCCCGATCACACGCCCCAGCTCTACCTCAGTGCTTCCGCCTGAGTTATCCCACAAGATGCTGTTAAAATGATGTTGAAGCAATGTTTTAAAACAACGTTGACACTGCGCCCGAGAATACTGGTGTGCTTTGGTCGACACTGTGCATGGATATGCTGTACACAGTTGACCTGTAGGAAGTCGTTTTCGATGAAACTGTACACAAAATAACAGTGAGGTCTGTGGATGCTTGTGATTTAACCGTGGCATTATATGTGGAAAGAGATAATGTTGTTGAGTTTTTTCCGAATGTAAATTTTTGCCACTTTGAGGCCACAAAAGCTACATAGCCGTTGTGGTCCGTTGTATCAGTGTGAGCTCCAGCGGATATCCAGAACACTCCTCAGATCTCACCAAAATATCTTGGGTAGATAGACTGTACTCTGGGTAAGTGGAAACATATCTTAATTTCATGTTTGGGTGAACTGCCCCTTTAACCTTTTATTTTGTTTGTCAATACAATGACTTAAAGCAGGGGTCTCAAAACTAGTCTCTGCTGGTTATTATGATTTCAGTTAGCATCAGTTTAGTCCTTGGAAACAAGGTCTGCAGGCTAATTAGCCAATCAATGACTTTGATTAAGCACTTAATTGCAGGAGCACATCGAAAACCAGCAGACGCAGTGGGTTTCACAGTGAGTGAGTATGAGATCTCTTACTAAAAGCAGGAGCTTAATGAAATTTTGTTGTGCTCTTGCTTCATCACCACCCTTCTCTTTCCTGGCCACTCCATCACGTGGCTTTTCGGCAGAACAGTTATTCTCGTTGTCTTCACCCTTGTCTGGCTTATCTCCTTCCCCTTTCAACCATTCCTGCAAACCATCACTTCTGTATGGCCCTGGTTCAAGGTCACCTCAGCCTCTGTGTGGCTCTGAAAGTTTATGAAACACTTCATTTTCGAACGGAGGCTCCCATTCTGTGGGTGGCGACTGCACTGGTGGGTTGGGGCAGGTTCACATGATAAGCATGGAAAACGTGCAGCATGAGCATATTGTGCATCTTTCACAATTTAAGTGAATTATATTATTTCACAGGCTTTGACATATGCACAAAATCATTCTATATTTGAACATACTGTTAGTCTATTTTTGAAAAAAGATAGAGTCAAGCTATGAGCTCGGGAAAACAGGGACCACATTTATTTGGATGTATGTGCATTGCCTTCTGTGCCTTGGCTGCAGTATGTTCAGACACGTTGTTTTTCCCTGTCGCAGATCATGCTGGTCACCACAGGCTTTTGTGCATTGAACATTCCATACTACTATACTACATACTACTATAGATATTGGCTGTTAGTATTTAAGTAAGCTTTTTCAGTTTGAAGCTCTAAAGTGTCCACATTTGGTAACGTCTATCGCTGATGTCGTATTAGCAATTCTCGATAACAGGCAATTACAGACACTTTCTCTATGAGTCTTCGCCCCCCCCAGTACGAACCCCCATATGGAAAAATCTGAAGTGTTAGGTGTTTTGTTTATACTTGTGTAAAGCCATGTAAGCCTTGTCTACATTTAGGTATGACGACTCAGCAGGATGTCTATACTGAGAGACAGCAAAGATTAGTCTTAGGATGATTTATACATTATTTATCTGTTTATCACATCTTTAATTAGTTGTGTCTACTTTGACATAGTTTAAAAAAAAAAAAAGCTTTTTTAAAATATTGAGTTACAGTATGTTTTTAATGTGTTACTGTACCTGCTGTTCTATAGCTAAGCCTTTGGTGCTGGCATGGCACGGTTGGGTATGCACTATAAACTTACTGCCACAGGAAGAGACTCAAGGTCAAATGCTCCTTTGGGTTAAAATGGCAGTACAAATGTGGGTAGGAAATGTCATTGGAAACCTTTTTTATTTTTTATTGTGGCTCCTGTGATAACTTCATTGCGTCAGGATGTAGATTGCACGCTTATCATTTTGTATCTCATCCAAGCATTTAAAGGAAATTGTGAAGGACTCTGCCTTGTTCCTTCCTGTCTGTTTTGGAGGGAAGGAGTCTTCCCAGCACACCTGTGTTTCCTTATAGAATATTTTATCGATCTATGTTATGGGCTTATATAAAATTCCAGGGCAGACGTGGGACATTCCCGGACCTGTTACCGTCAGATCATAGTTATGGCTTTATGGTTGCAATAAAATAAGGCTGCTAGTACTATTACTACAACAGCAACAACCACAACAACAACAACTACTACTACTACTATTACTACTACTACTACTAATAATAATAATAATAACCGGGGAACAAGGAATGCATCAGTTTTAAATCATCAATAGACCTTTTGTTAGCTCTCGTGTGCATGAACTAATAATGCAGTGCCACACAGCTGGTCAAGAAACAACTGAGCAGCCGATTGTCCAATTACTTTTGGTCCTCTAAAATGGACAGGCGGGGAGCTATGCATAAAAGGATCACAGATCAGCTGACATGGATGTAAATAGCCTAAAACTAAAGCCGGCAGTCTGCACATCAACCGTGCATTCATTGTTTCATTTCAAATACAAATTGCTTGACTGCAGCGCCAAAACAACAAGCATTGTGTCACTGTCCAAATACTTATGGATTGCACTGTATAAGGTTTGCGACACGCAGACATGCATGTCCACACTCCGTTTCCATTCCCGTCGTTCATGTTCCAAAACCATCGTATCATTATATTCACATCCTATATTGTATTTTATTTAATTTCTAACCTTTGTTACAGCATGCCAGCATGTTCCTTTAGTACAATCTTTTTATGTAGACTCATTAAGTTGGTAGAGAATTTTTGAATCATTAATTCCAAATGACCCTGACCAGGTAATCAGATTGCCTGTGTCTGGACTATGATCCCTTGGCCTCGACATTCATTATATAACCGACATCTTACAATACCGACATCTTTTTATTTCAAATTTCTCTTCTCCAAAGTCCAATATTTCATATGGATCCCATTTTTTTAAAGCACAAAAAACCTATAGCATAATAATATTAAAACTAATCCTGTTAGTCTGTGCCACTCTTTAATTTTGGTCTAGCTGTATACTCTTGCAAGTATATTTTATCTACGCCTTTTTACTTCCCTTTTCTAACCATCTGTTTACTGTTTACCACTACTTCTCTAAATATTTTTTCTTTGCTCTTACTAAAGAGATTTGAAGCTTCCCCTTCTTCTTCTACATTGGTCCTTCTTGGGGTTCCTTCTCATAGTCATCTTCTTCTGGGTGGGGCTCATCCTGGACTGCGAGCTGGTCTTTCCACCTGTGAACTTGCACTGAATAGCCGAGCATTTTTGTCACAATGTTCACTTTCCTCGTTTCTCCTTCTGAGGTTAGTACCCTCAGCAAACACAGAATTTTCCTGGACTTTCACTTTCACAGAGCATTACTTCAGACCAGACCTGGGTCAAATACATAATTGTTTTGGATTCAAATACTTTTCTGTCCTCTATTGATCTTGCCTGGGGTAATTGAGCCTGCCAATATGACCAGAATGCGGGGTTTTGCACTTTTTGAGGGTATTTCATTGGTTCCAATACACCAGACAAGATTTGTAAAGCGTAGAAAACTATTTGAATCCAAAGCAAATACGTTTTTGGCCCGGGTCTGCTTCAGACCCTACCCGCATCCTCCACCCCGAGTACCAGCTCCACCCCTCAGGCAGATGTTTCAGGGTCCCTCAGTCTAGACTCAACAGGTATGAGCACTCTTTAGTGCCCCTGTCCATCAAGGTCCTGAACACCGTCTAAGCCAGGGCCACGCTACTAGGTATGTTTGTATTCACATGAGATGGGCTAGTGCAGTTGGGTCTGATGATTTGTATTTCTATTTTGGATGCGTATTTTATACAGCACACACTGTTGTGCCTAAGAGAAATTCCCCTTGGGACAATGAAGTCTACCTTAACTCATCGCTCGGTGCCAAAATGTTAGCTTTAGTATAAAATAATACAAATATTTTGCGCTTCGAAGCTTGAGCGTGCGGCAGCCTTCTTCCTTCAAGTTTATGCCCCGCCAGCCAGCACCTCCGTAATACAGGTGTGGGTTGTTAGGAATGGACCTGTCAAACCCAAACACATTCTTCCCCAAGGGACAGTGCTATTCACATTTCTTCCCCAGGAGTGCACTTCTGACATTATGGATTAATTTATATCACTTTAAAAAATATATATTTTACAAATTTGTTAAAAGATTTATTTTACAAATATGCCTGCTGATGCTAAATTAATTAACATAAAAAATGCCCTAATTCACAGAGTATTTTTTCTAGAAGTGGTATAGCTTGATGTTCTGGCTCCACCCTTTTTTCTTTCTTATTCCAGGGCCATTCTTCCATATCTACTTGATAAGGAAGATTCTTTTTTTTCAGGCCATTTTGCTCATTTACGTACTTTATCATTTTTTCAGCTCCTCATGGTTTATCTTCCTTTTTACATACTTTAAAGGCCAACACTTCTCCTGCTTCTGCTGATCCTTTAACTTCTTGTCAGCCCACGCTCATCTCCGTATCCTTTTTAATTTTAGTTTTCTAATGAAAAGCATCACTGCAAGAAAGACACACAAGTGTATGAATTGAGATGCTTCGATCATCAACACCTAGTTATGCCAATAGGCCTAAACACAGTAGACGCATTGCTGTTACAGATTGGTAATAAACACAAATTTGAAATCTGAATATCATAAAGAGCACTCACTGATAACAGAGGTTGTGAAAGCCCTCAATATAAAAAGATAACTGGTGTCTTTTTATGTGACTCAGTGGTTGTACGAATGATGTATTACTCAGTTGGCTATGCTGGATTGTTAGGGCAATGAGTGCTGTATGGAGGGGGCTTCTCGCATCCTTTAGGAGCCTTTCATATTCTTTTTTTGCTTAGCTTCCAGTCTCCTCACCTCTAATCATCCTCATCCTGATCATAAACTGCATATGCGCCGATCATTCCTTCTTATCGAATCCCTGAGTTTCTCTACTGTAGTTGCATCTACCATAGGCTTTGGCGTGCATCATACACACGCACACACTCCCTGTCCAATCAGGAACCACTTACATCCCTTTCACTCTCCTCTTCTCACAGTCATCTTCACTTTCACCTCCATTGCAATACGCTATTGTTGTCCTCAGCAGCTCCTTCCCCTCTTGTCTTATTCAAAACGTTACTTAGCGGTCATCTTGGCTCAGAATTTCACCATCTGCACAGGCAGTCTTGGTTTTCCTGTTGACTCCATCTTGTGGCTTTTCAGCGGAACAATTCACATCGTCTGTGCCCCCGCCCCGCCCCGGCTTCTTCCCCTTTTTACCCAGTCCTGCGGACACTGCCTGCAGCACAGCTACGCTGTTTTATAGGCCATTATAAATTTAGGTGACTATTATTTTCCAGTGCTGTACATGTAAATTGGTTAATTCATTCCCAAATTAGGTTTCTTTTCTGTTTATGGTCCCTGTCCAGGTCAGAGGTCAATAATTTGATTAAAGTGGCTATTTGAATAAGAACTACTTTAAAATTATTTTGCTCCAGGTGAGAATCAGCTGCTGGTGGTGGTCCTTTTATAATACTGACTTCTCTGTATTTTATATTTTATGTAAGATGGCGGTTACTTCTATTCGATAACCTGAACAGTGCAAAACTCTGCAGATTGTACAACTGCAATATATCAATAACATACATGTATCCAATTGTTTATTGCATGTTTATTTTTTATTTTCATATCAAATTGTACTGTAAAGACAAATTTAGCAACAAACAGACAACACCCATAAATCAGATTTATCCCAATGAAAGAAACGGCATGAAAGAAATAACATACAGCGCACGATCAAATATAAAATACATCATAAATACAGCAGCCATCGTACAAATAAAGTATACATCAACCAGAACTTTTTTCTGCAACTTTTTTTAAATATCCATGAATAATTTTTGCATATTACATGGAGTAACTATGGTTATCTGAGCAAAGTGAATTGTCAGGGGGAGTCAACTCTGAGCTGGTGTCTATTGTAAACATTGACCTCGTCATATTTGACCAAAGTGTCACAATCAGGTGTCCTGAGATAGAAATGGGTGAACTGTGGAAATCTTGGGACTCACTTATTAAGCTGTCTCTGGAGTGCAGCTGGCACATCCCAACATTTCTTTAGCTCTCATTTCATACTGTAAAGATAATCATGCCTTGTGACGTTGGTTTGTTTACCAGCTACCGATTTCCTCCTTCAAGTAATATGACCTCAGTACATCTTTGGCATATGGAGATGAAAAATAAGCGGGAAAAAAAAATACAAAACAGAAGGCTAAAAATCACATCAAAATCGCACCAGTTCCCCAGTGGCATGCCGTGATGTCATGCAGCCAAACCCTGCCTCCCTGCTGCAGTTCAGAGACTACGGATTAAACTTAGCCGTGGCTAAATCTGCCCCAGTTGCACTCCCTTCCGTACAGATGAACGGAATAAAGATGGAGCTGGTGATGCAGCCATTAAGCAAGGTGCTGGAGCATTGCAGTACCAGCTGCCCATTAGAGCACAGGCCAGTGGTGCCCACGTTCTGGTACAGGGTGCAGGATAAGTCAAGTTGGTAGAACTCAGGCACTATGAAGGTAAATGCCTCTGGCTACACGTTCTTGGGGTCCTGGCGGTTGGTGATGATCTCGCAGAGGAGAATAACTTGATTGGAGATAGTTGAAGCTCAGACGAACAGCAAAAGGCCAAACTGCTGTCTGCCATCTTCTGGGGGCCACGAGAAACCTTCAGACCCGGGGGGCTGGGTGTATCTGTGCAAGGGAAGGGGACACATGCAGTAAAGCAGAGATGCCCTACATAATGTAGCTTATGGTACCTCTTTACACACACACACACACACACATACATATACATACGGGCATACACAGACACACACACACGACTGCACACCATCTTCTAGAGTAAGACAGAAGTATTGAATGCCGTTCTTACCTCATTGTCCTGGCTCTCCCCTTGAGCCGGCTGGGCCTGGGATGGGGACGGACCCTGAAATGTAAAATAAAAATGTCTCTGTGTGCTACCTGTTTGATTATTAATACAGATGACTGCTAGTAGAGGCAATGTTTCCCACACAGTTAAGTGGAAGAGGTGGATTTGCTTGGTGTGACTGGACAGAGAACCCTGGAGGACCAATCGGAAGGGTTGAATTTATGCTCATAATATTTAATAAATCAATGCTCTTCACCCACAGTAGTAGAAAAACAGAGCCACTGGATAAACACACTGCAGGATTGGATTTGCTGTGGTTGATTTCACGTGAGATCTTGTGAGGCTTGGATTGGTGAGAATGAACATGGTTTCGATGGCCATGTAAGCAAGCAAACAATCTTCTTTCCACTAACCTGAAATTCCTGGAAATTAATCTGGTTGTCATCTGGGCCTGTAACATCAAACATCACAAATGAGTGAGTGATGACAGCAAGTGATGATGACAGCAAGTTTTAATATTAGTGTTTTTGTGTTTTTTTTTCTCGTCCAGGGGAATGTGTGACTTACGGGTGTCGATCCAGGGCGTGAGGTCAAAGGCAGGGATGGTGTCGCAGTTGGCGTAGGCGGACCCACGGGGCCGGTACAGGAAGGGGTCGCCTGGGACGTCTCTGATGCCCGTGTTGTCACAGATGATGCGGGCCAATGAGACCCTGGCTATGGAAGCCCTCTGTCTGCTGGTGAACACGCCCTTGTTCTGCCACCACAACCTGAAATGTGTATCGGGGGCACGTTACTAACATTGCTGATATTCCTGTCTAACTGCACTGGCTCAGAACAATGGTGCAGTCAGAAGAGACAATCCCATAGCACCATAGCAGCCAACTTCCACCAAACAATCAAATCCAAAATAAAAATTTGATAAAATTCCCAACTCGCCTGTCTCCCTGGCGGATCTTCTGAAACTGGGTGGTAATTAGGCAGCCAAAAAGGGGCCCCACGCGGCCCCCGGGGACGAAGGGCTCTGCGACGCCCCCCAGCCACACGTCGATGTTGGCGGGGGTGCCGTACAGCTGCAGTAGCCGCTGAGCCAAAGGAAAGTTTCTCAAAACCCGAGCCAGTTCGAATACGTTCCTTGGCTGAGACAGGCCACAGACTCTACGCCATGCGTTGTAGCCTGGAGTGAACAGAGGAAGAGACAGAGATGAGCACAGTGTGAATCAGAAATAGTACAGAGAGAAGGATGGGACAAAAATCCACAAAGACACAACATTTCACCGAATTTGGGGGTATAGAGAATGGAGTTGGGCAAGGCGTTGGGGCGGGTGTGTAGGTAGAGGATTTGCTGTAGGGACCGGGGTGGAGGTGCATAGAGAGGGGGAGGCAGAGGAGGCGCATTGGGGAGGAGAGCAGGGGCAAGAAGGGAGGTGGAGGCGCAGTGGGGTTGATAAAAATCCTCACCAGGGATGCCGTGGTCACGACCACGCTGCATGTTCAGAGCACCCAGGTCCAGCGCCAGCCGACTGGTGAACTGGAAGAGCCTATCACGGAGTGCCTCCACCATCATGTGATTCTGCGTGTTGAGCTTGGCGGGACTGCCCACCAGTCCCCGAATCAGAGGGTCTATCCCACCTGAAAGGTGAGGGAGAAATGCCTTAGCTGGGTGTGTATGGGTGATCCCCCCAAAATGTGTACCATACAAAGGAACGTTCTCATCAGTCACCTTTACTCACCAATGCTTGTTTATCATCACTTATTAATGACTAATGATTTTGTATTGGAGTCCATATCTCCGGCATGTAGTGCTACAAGTCTACAGTGAGTCCTCTCTAAAGACAGAAGACTGGCAGCTCTTCTACAAACCTTCAAAGACCACCCTCCAGGGGGTGAAGAAAGCCTTATGCAGTGGCACATTGGGGAACTGTGGGTGCTCCTGGTAGTTCTCATCCAATCGGAATATGAAGGGCTGGATGGCGAGGTGGGCGAAGCGGTAAGCAGCCGTGGCGAAGACGTTGGAGATGGTGGGGTCCACGTTCTCATCGTAGCCAGGGTAGTTGGAGAGGAAACGAGAAAAGGCATTGGGTCCAACGATGGCTTTCAAGTAATCCCGGTATATGATCACCTGGAAGGGAGTTGGGGAGTGGAGAGGTGGTCAGGAAGGACAGTTATCAATTAGGGAACAATACGGCTGTGGTCTACGTAGTGACACTGGCTGAAAACTACTGAGAGAGAGATCCTGGAGTCAGAAATAAATGAGTGGAAATAGCAGGTGAATGGACATGCCTCAGAGGCCCTGAGTGATCACAGTGAGCTAATCTTGCTGTGACTCTGGGCCCCTCTCCTCTCAAACTGAGGCCTATTCCTGTGGCGCCCCTGGTGGCGCTGTTACCTGATGGTAGCCGCCCATGATCTTGCGCGCCTCCTGGTAGAGCGTCTCGCCGTTCCAGTGCGGGTTGAGCTGGCGCAGTGCCCGTGCCAGGCGGTTGTGCTCACGTAGGAACAGCGTGTGCAGGGAGGTGAGGCCGATGTTCTCATCCACACGGGCGTCGCCTGCAAGAGGGCGCAAAATGGAGGCCTTAGCAGCCTCACCTAGAGCTTCAGAGCGCCTCCACTCTACATAGCAGGAGCCTTTCAGCAGAAGTGAACCTCCAAGATGATTAAATGTAACTGATCTGAAAAGTAATATTGCTTTGATTTGAAATGTTATATCACCATGTTATACCAAAGCAGTGGGTATAAAAGAATTGTTGTGCTTGTAACCCAAAGGGTGCAGGTTTGATTCCCAGGAGGGCACTGCTGTAGTACCCTAGAGAAAGTTATTTAACCTGGTTACTTGAGTATATATCCAACTGTTTAAATTGATCTGATGTATAAATAAATGTCAAATTGTGTAAGTCACTCTGGATAAGGATGTCTGCTAAATGCCAGTGATGTAAGTAATGTTATTCTAAAGCTGCCTCCTGTCTGACATTTGAACCACTTGTTACGAACTGCCCAATACCCTTCTCCACAGACTCTTCTCGTCCTCACCTCCTACAAAGCATGGCACCTCTTCCAGTCCAGAAGTGTTGGTGATCTTCTGGCGAGTTGCGCACCTGTTGGGCACCATGGTAGAGAAGGGCAGGTGCTCCCTGCCACTGTCGTTGAATCTCTGGTTGATGCGCAGTAGGCCACCGTCGTTGGTGAGGTCACGCAGGTCCCGGGCCTGTGCGTCCTCTGAGCCGTACACCTGCCCCACGTCCAGGTAGGCCGTCAGGGAGTTGATCTGCTCCCGCACGTTGTTCGCCCCGAAGATGGAACCTGTGCTCCCAGTCCCACACGCGGGGGCGGAGCGAAAGAACGGGAGGCAAGTTTGGGAATTTGAGTTGAAGCGGGGGTCCTGCCTTGGGATCTGATGACAGACAGAGAGGGGTGGAGCGGAGGTTAATGCCGGTCTCTAAACAAACATGTTTAAGATGTAGATTTATGAACACACAAATTAAAGACAGAATATAGACACAGGGTGGGGAATATGGAACCCTGTTAACACAACAGCGAATATGTGGAGTTAAAATGGAAGGAAGAAATATTTTATGGGTATGAAGAGATGGAGGACAGAAGAATAAAAAAAGAGAAATATAGCTGCAAGCAGCGATTCCTGGGGTCAAATCAGCATTAGCAACAGTTGCCAAAACCCAATGACTCTATGATGGTGGATACCAACTTTACATGTCCAACTGAGATTGTGGATGCCATGATTATAGGGACCTGATGTGATGCAGCGGTGAATATTTCTAAATATTTGGATATCCACCATGTAGTTGGATTGGGCTAAGCCTTTGGAGCAGGCGTCTTGATCCTGTTGTCGATTCCCATATCAAGTTTCATAACTTTATGTCAGGTAGTTGTGAAATTATTAGCATCTTTGTGAAAAGCCACGCCCACTACAAATTCATTGCATTGTCATTCAGCCGTATTTTGACATACCCACAAAATTGTTCAATTTTTGTTGGGGGAGCAGCAAGTGTTTTCAGAAAATTCAAAATGGTGAATTCAGTATGTTGGTTTTATGGATCTTTGAGTCAAATTTGTTTGTTGTGAGGAGGGACATGCCAAATGCGAAGTTTCATACAAATCAGCCAAGCAGTTAAGCAAGAACTGAGAAAAGTATTAGATAGGTAAATATAATACTGAATAGTGGCCAATTCAAGATGGAGCGGACACCACCAGGTGTTAAATTTGTGCCATAATCTAAGGGATTGTGGAGTTCAGCCGTTCAAACAAGCCTGCCAAGTTTGGTGGTTTTGGGCCATTCCAGCTTACTGTTATTTCAGGTGACATGGGAGTGAAAAAACAAATCTTCACAAAACAATAAGGTTCATGTAGAGCACTGACCGGAATGGGGAAGCAGGGGTTAGCCTGCTCGCAGGTCGCGTCACAGTCGATGCCGTTGTTGAAGGAACGGATGCTGGGAGATGTAGGGGTGAAGGTCAGATCATGGTCAACCCACTGGCCAAAGATGGTCAGCAGGTGAGTGAACATCTGGTCATTATCCACTTCAGTTGTGGTCAGAATCTGGTTGGAGACCTGTCTGACCTTGAGATGGAGAGAGAAAGAGAAACAGTGAGAAGGAAGACAAGGGTAGTGAAGCATAGATAGAGGGTAAAAAGGATGGATGTATTAGAGAGAAGGAAAAGAGAAAGGAGATTTGAAGGTAATTCATGGCATGGGAGCTTTACTGCTGCTGAAACATATGATTGCCTCACTTTGCTGTTGTATCATGATGCTCTTTTGAGTCTCACCTGGCTGTTTGGGATGGTAGTAATTACACAGTAATAACAATAACAATAGTAATGATAAATACCAGGGGGAGTAAGAATCCATTGTAACGTCTTCTGGGGTCCGATCCCCTGGGTTGGGAGAACCCATCCTCGTACTCAGCGGGCAGCCAGCGGGTGAAGGGCGTGTTGGAGGCTCCAAGCCGAGGGTTTCTCCTGGGAAATAAATAAAAAGGACAAAAAGTTTTTAAATCCTGCTGTTCCCAAGATTCGCCCAAACAATGTCAGCATCTTAATGAAGCTAATTCAGAGTGGCCACAGCCCAATATTGAATGTCCTAATCAAATCTTGGGGTGCATTCCAAACACTTATTTTCATCTCATTGCTTCCTTTTCTTGCATCTTTCCTAGCTCCTAGCTCCACCCTTTGGAGGATGCATGGAAAGGAAGCAAGGAAAGGATGCAAGGTTGGAGGAATAAAGGAAAGGTTTATAAGAAAAATGGAACGTTCTTGCTCTTTCAAGCGTCAGTTTGAAACCACTTAAATTCTAGACGTGGCAGATGAGGAGAGGTGGGTCCACAGGTTAATCATTTGTTTGTCACTCATTGCAACAAAAAAAAAACACCCGTGTTTCCTTCCCATCCTTCCGGAGCCTCCTAGCTCCTCACTCCTAGCTCCTTCAAGGAGCAGTTAAATGACTGGAATGAGGCATGAAAGGAAGCATGTCACTCACAGATTGTTGCAGACGTTGGTGGCAGTTCGGTACGTGTTGATCTGTGGGGTGGTGCGGCAGGACGGGGGCCGAACTCGAGCTGCACAGCCTGTCAGACGGGCGATGGTGCCCAGTTCATCAGGGGTGAGCAGATCTGAGGGAGAGAGAGAAAGAGAGATTCTGTGAGCTTATGGGAATGAGAGGTGGTCTGTCTGTGTGTTTGTGTGTGTGTGTGTGTGTATGTGTGTGTATGTGTGTGTGTGTGTGTCTGCATCTGTGCGGATAGGTCTGTGTGTTTGTGTGTGTGACTGTGCGTGTGTGTGTGTGTGTGTTTGTGTGTGTGTGTGTGACTGTGCATGTGTCTCAGACCTGTAGCATTGAGCGAGCGTTTGTGCAGGTGGTGCGCCCTCTGCTGGATCAGTGTGAGAGTGTAGTCCATGTAGTCTGCAGCTCGCACTGCTGAGCGTGTGTCCCGGGCCGGCTGCTTCAGCAGACGCAGAACATCTGCAGGGCTGGCCGACCCCTTCTGCACACGGGACAGACTCCTGTCAGGGACAGACAGACAGACAGACAGAGAGAGGCACAGAGTTATGGACAGCGACACACCTGGCTCTTCACTGGGAGGAAGAGAACACACACACACACGCACAAATGCACACATGCACAGACATACACACACACACACACACTCGTATGCAGACAAACATACTACAGTGTAAAATGATGGTGAGAGAGTGTTGTCCGCTTACTCTTCTCGTGAGTATTTGTAGGCTTCATCAACAGTCCTCTTGGCATCCTCCACAGCACTAAGAATGAACGGTCTCCCCAAACTGGATTCTGTAAAACACACATGCACACACACACATACACTCAGTTCTGACAGCATTTCCTAAATTGTATATAAGCACTAAAGGTTAATACTGGGTAAAGCTGCAGAATGCATCCATATATCAACAGGCCCGTTAGGGTACAAGCACTGAACATCTAACAGACAAAATTCAAACATGCATTTCATGGGAATAATAGTCTAAATAGGCATAAGCGACTCTCGTGAAAAAGCTGGTGTTTGGAGCTCTTTGTGGTGTCTTTATTTGTCTCCTGAGCACATTGTCCTTGCGAGGGCTCGCTCACCTGCAGAAAGTTGGTAGGAGAAAGCCAGGCACAGCCCCAACGCCAGGAAGCATGGAGCACGATTCATCTCTGAAAGGCCAGAGAGAGCCTGGATGTTAGTTACTGCATTCAAAAACAAACGGTCACTGCTGTGAGAAATGGCTAAATGACTGCTGTGCAATTTGTTTATTTTTAACTTAAGCCTTCGTGAGTAAAATGTCCTTTTCAAGCTCTGGATTAAAAGGTTATTTCTGCTTGTTAATTATTTAGCTATTTTTGCATACCTGAGGCAAAGGAAACAAAATGGCTGGTCAGGAGAAGAGATTAGGGAGTTCTTTACCTGCTGCTGTCAGTCACTCTTGCCTTCTCGTGAAAAGTTCAGATCTGTCGTTCCACCTTCATCATTGTGTCCGTTATTTATATCCACTGCAGAGCCAGCCCCTCAGCCTCCCGGTCCCATCATAGCTGATGTAAATGACTGTTAAATGATTTCCTGCTTCCTACTCAAACACTATCCACGCACACTCAGGCCTGACCTCGCTCCACCGCCCCCGCCCAACCTCTTCCCTGTGACCTATTTTCCTGTTAATCTCGGGAGAGGTTATGAAATTCAGGTGAGGTCAATCTGGGAAGCTCCAGGAAGCATTCCTCCGCTCTTCTTCTTTCTCATTTTTTAAAAGGCTTTATGAGCCACAGACTCATAATGGCTCAATGGGGGTTCAATAGCGAAGTTTTCTCCAGTTACTGCTCAATGCTGAAGACATCTTCCCCTTAATCATGATGGGTAAACCACTTCTCACCAACCAACCATGGAAAGTACTTCTTTACTATGTGCTGATACATGCTGGATGAATGCAAAATTTCCATTTGCGTGACTATACATAGCAACATCTGTGAAACACATTACAGAGAAATGTCATTCTTGGGCATGACCAAATCATCACACGTTGTAGAGTACAAAAAAAAGTTGTGTTCTATTGAAGTACAGGAGTGAATGACTACATATTTAGTGTGTAATACAGTGTGTTAGAATGCTTTTGCATTATATTATTCTAATATTTTCTCTGGGTTCTGGTGTAAGGTGGACAAATATAAATGCTTTATAATAAACAAAAAGCATTTTATTCATTTTTGGAGAGCTTTTGGAAAGATTTTTATAAGCCTAGATATCCACCCCCTACAGATTTGGAGTCACTTGGAGACACCAGGGTACACAGTTTACATTTTGCTTCATAGATCTTTAATAGTTCTGCATATAACCCTCACGTGTGATTTTGCTCAGTCCTTTTTTTGCTCAGTCAAGCACCAGTTTGAAACGTCAATTACAGACATGGCAGATGTGGAGAGGTAGATCCACAGGTACTTGGCAAAGGTATTCGGTACCCTGAAGTTATTCCAACACCTGAAAACGTGTTTTTCATCAGATCAGAAATTACAGTCCTGTGGCCATCTTTTGACATATCAAAATGTTCTTCGCAATTCAACACAGTAATGTGCTGTAGATCATGCATTCCAAATTTGGTAAGAATTAGGCAAATATTCACGGAGAAGTACAAAAAAGTTTGTTCTTCTCTTACTTCCATCTCAAATTTAAACTCATTGGTCCATGAAACCTGATGTGCATTAATGTACTAGTGCAAACTTTGTTTATTTCCTTTTCTCATTAGTGATTTTTTGTCTTGCCTTTGCCTTGCGCTCTTTCTCGACCTTGACTCTTGTTTTGGCCTCTGTGCTCTATAGTGCTCTAGGTTAGTTAGTGTGTTGCCGGCTGGACTACACATCCTTCCACTGGGACACTACTTCGTTATTTTGCTTTGTTATTTTTCCATGATTATTTCTGAAGGTAAGGCCAGGTGAAATTTTATGTCTCCAATGGGTACACTAATCGGACACTTGGTTCTCAGGCTGCAGACTGAAGTTCAGACGTCTGGGTAGCGTAGAGGTAAAAGCACTCGCCTACCACCGCGGCGGTACTTCCGTCTTGGTCTGACGTTCCTACGAATACAATTGGCAGTGGCAGTGTTCGCCGGTTGTGGGAAGCCGGTGAGCGTGTGAGTCCTGATTGTTGCATTAGCGACTCCTACTGGTTGGTCGGGGGGAGATAGCGTGAACCTACGCGCGCGTTACGCTCTCCCAGTGAAACCCCTCGCTGTCAGGTGAAAAGAAGCGGCTGGCGACTCCACGTATCGGAGGAGGCATGTGGTAGACCAACAGAGGATAGCACATCGACCAGGATTGTGATACACACGGGGAATTGGTAAAACGACTGAATTGGGGAGAAAACGGGGGGGAAAAAACAAAAAGTTCAGCATTAAATACAGCCCTGTGCCCAGTAAATCTTTGATGGCTTTAGTTAGGACGGGCAGATAAGGACCAGAGTTACTTATTGGTCTGCAGTACATTTCCCTTACCCATTTCCCTCTCATTTCCCTTATTCTACATCCTGTTATGGTCTGACCCTAGACCAGGTCATAACAGAATTATTTCTGCTATGGCTAAATTTGATTTCAAAGAGTTTGCAATTTTTCCTGGCATGGGACAGTTTGACCGTTGGCAAAAGGACAATCTGCTTCTTATAGCAGACTTCTTTAACATGTTGGTGCCTAGGAATAAGAGTAAACAGGAAGTAAAGGTGGTGCTGTATGAGGAGTTGGTGGCACAGAAAATGAGGAAGATGAGTTCACTGGTGTTGCAGCTGAGTTGGAACCACTGCAGACTGTAAAAAAGGGGCTGCTGTTTTCACATGGTGAAACCAAAATGTAACAAAAATGGAGCATCGCGTAGTTCTGGCAGGCCACGAGAGTCAAGCGCTCCGGCTGAATCAGCTGATGGCTCAGCTGAGTGATGTTCGCCTATCACAGTACATTCACTAACAGGGCGGTCTACTTAAACAGCCTCCCTCTACTCATTCGGCTGCTCCTCCTGCATGCAAGCGCTGCACGTTGCTTCGTAAATCCGCTCCACCACCTCAGCTCCATCCCCATGCGTCAAGAATTTGCATTTCTCCATTCATATGTGTTAAGAAATTGCATTGCTCCATCCCTATGTGTTAAGAACTTGCTTTGCTGCTGGATCTGTTCTGTGTATACCCCTCTAGGGGGGTTTGGCTGCTGGCCTCCCGGCCTTATCCACGCGGGCTGCGTGGTTGGCGGGAGAGCTCCAGAACAGAGCCATACCGCCAAGCATAACTGTATTGTCTTTATTGTCAATAAAGTTCTACTTTGATGACAGTGGTCCTGACAGAATACTGCTCAAAATCTGCACTTTAGCCAAATATGAATTGCTTCATTTCAAATCTAAAATTATGAAATGAACCAAATCAAGAAAAACAAAATATGGTTTTGTTCCAAACATGGAGCTCACTGTATGTATGCTTATATAATCATTACCTCAATTACACGGTTACTGTTTTATTTGCATGTAACCTCAATTTATATGACCATGCCTGCAGAGTGAAAGAGGAAGCTATGCTGGGCATTTACGGGTCTTGATCTTTGGCCATTGCGTGCTGTACGTGCTTTATGATAAGGAAAGAGCACGCAACTGATTTTGAGAATAACCAGTTCCTGCATCCCGCCCTGGCCAGGATAAAAAAGCATGCTATTTAGATTGATTATCTTGTCCAAGCAATGCGATTGTAACAGGTTAGTCATTGAATGTTACGGACCATTACCTGTGCTAACAGATAAACCATGTCAACTTTTCGCTCACACAATTTTCAGGTATGCACAAACAGCTTTCCAGAGAATAAATAAGAGGAAATATTTTTGGCGCACGCTATTCAATCAAATTTAATATTTTAAAAAAAAAAACACATTGTGGGTTGAGTTAATGATTATACCTCCTGTACAAAATCTCAAATACGAAATGCGTTTCTGCATGCATGGCCTGTGACTCAAATGAGTTATTTTCCATTTGATCCTGCGGGTAAAAAATAGAAAATAAAAATTCAAAAACATGGTGAAGCACAGGTCCAGTCGGCCATATAATCAGGCTTGTCTGTTGCAGCGCAAGACCTAATGGAGACATGGTCACAAAGGCAGAGGAATTCCAGAACAGTACGAGCTGTTTTCAACTAAAAAATTATACCAGAATTCATCTGACTCCTCAGAAGGCAAGCCTAAGATCCCTGACAATGTGATTTCCATTCTCATAAGAAATTATTTTAATTACATTTTTATAGAAAAAAAGGCTTGTTATCCTTAAAAGTGGAGGTTGCACATGTTATGTCCCCAGCCTCTGCTTGCCTGGGAAGTGCAGGTGGAGGTAATACCTAATTGCTTAATTGCTTGATTGCCTCCACCTGCCTGTAGCCCAATATAAGCCCTGCAGTTTGAGACCTTGTTTGGAGCTTCTTTTGTGTGGTTTGTGTTTTGGTTGTTTGGGTAGAGCGCTTTTCTTTGAGATCTTATTTAGGGCTGTGTGTGGTTTGTTTTGTGGTTTGTGTGGCGATCTTTTGTTTTGTGAACTTTGTGTGTTTTCGTTTGTTTTAGTTTGTGCCTTAGTTTGTAATTTAGATGAATAAATGTCTGGGTTTGTTTTTATATCAGTTTCTGTCTGTTTTTGGCGCATTCGGACTTTGTTTGTTGTGGCCCTTCGAGCTGGCTGTAACACACAAAATACTGAAAACAGAGGTGCCAGTCTTTCTTTCCAGGTCAACCGGTATCCTTCACATTGTTTTGAGAGCAGGAACTTCCCATAATTTCAAAAGACACAGGAATCATTGCATCACAGTTTGTTGTAAGGGTACATTTTGTAAGAAGATAATATGGGCGTACTTGTCCAGGCATATTATATCTACATCCTGGAATGGTTTGTGTTGGAAACATTGTTTTGGTTATGCGATTATCAACTCCCTTAAAGCATATTTGCACACAATATGTTTCTGTGCTTGAAATGTTTAAAGAATCTTATTTCCCTGTTCTCTGGTGGAGTAGGTTAAGTCGGTCTACTTAGCACCCTCTACTGAACAACCATAGGCAGTGAAACATAAGATTTTATGGGAGGTAGGCTCATCTCAAGTCTTGTCGTGGTACCATTTCATTGTTCTTCTACCTCCTGGAGAGCATTTGATTAGAATACCTTTTAGAAAACATGACAACAAGAAGATGTATAGCATCTAGATCTCACTGAGTTTTCTTGGATTTAAAAAAAAAAAAAAATCAAATAAAACTGGCTATTTTGAAGTTCCACGTTACGAATAATATGTGGACAGTGGATCAATAACTTCATCCGTATATCGTTAGAAATTGGGATGTTAAACGTGGCCCAAGGGTTTTCTTACGCTAGCGCGGGGGTCTGCAGACCCCGGTCCCGGAGAGCCACAGGTGCTCCTGGTTTTTGTAACACCGTGCTTGATTTAACAATTCGGTCAATTGGTTACACAGTATGAGTGTTTGTAATATTGCTCATGGTGATCTTTGGCTTCGTTTACATATTGACATTGACCTTTATGTACCGTCATTTTCCTGCATAACCAGTGCCACCCAGCAGCAGACGGGAACCCCTCTAAGCCAGGTTCTGCTCAAGGTTTCTTCCTGTTACCAGCCAGGCAGTTTTTCCTTCCCAGTGTTGCCCTTGGGAAGCTCTGGGGTCAGGCCCAAATCTCTGTGAAGCTGGTTTGTGATAATGCCCTTTGTAAAATGCGCTATACAAGTAAAATTTAATTGATATCATTTAAAGACCAATGGCAATAGATGCATAACCGATGATGGTCCATACATTTTGAATAACAGATGACAGAGCGTAAACGTTATTAGTCTCCATGAATAACAGATATGATGAGTAACATGTTGTCTGGGAAGTGAGGACAGAGTAAAATGGGTTTATGTTCTGAATCTAGCAGTTTATACATCTGACACCCTCATATAATTTACGGCATTCTGAATATTGAACACAAGTGCATCAACTGTTGGATGAGTGAGGTGTTTTAACTGTTCATGCATTTGTGTTCGGTATTCAGAATTTAATAGAAATTAAAATGAATCTAATTGGTTAATTGGTTGATTCAGAAACTAAGGGGGAAATTCTGGATGGTACCACAAAGACTTAGAGCCTACCTCCCATAAAATCTTACGATTGATTGCCTATGGCTCTTCAGTAGAGGGCGCTAAATATACAGACTGTACTCAAACTACTCTACCAGAGAACAGGGAAATAAAAGATGATGTTTCCTTCTTTCAAACACATCAAGCACAGAAACATATTCTGTGCAAATTTGCTTTATGGGGAGTTGATAATTACACAACCAAAAATGTTTCCAACACAAACCATTCCAGAATGCAGATTTGCCAAAGCGAAGCTACAGTAGCTAACATGGCAGGACAGGGATTTTGAGAAGCGTGAGGATACTGATGCTGTGCTTAGGTTCATCTCTCTCCCCCCCCATGCCCCCCCTCCCCCCCACCCCCAGGTCATTTCACTATAGGCAAAGAGGACCCAGTCAGTGAACCCAGAGAGAACGAGGGATGCCTATTGGGTTAGAGACGTGCAAACAGACATTCAGTTAGGCGCCCAGAACCTTACACTCAAGCCACTTCTGGTTCTGCTCACTCTTATCTGTTTGTGTGTGGGTGGGTACATGTACACAGGCAAGCGGTGAGGAGTCTAGAGATGATGGGTCTGTTTAGGAGGGCTGAAGGAAAATAGGCTATTACTGTTCAGTATGAGCTGTAACAGGCAGTCACTCCATATAGAGGAGGCACTGCTATCTGTAGTCATGGCGACAGCAACTGCTGCAGCATTTTGTAATCATACTGCCTCCTGTTGCACTCGCTAAAAGGATCTATTGCCAAGCTGGCGTTTGCCTAGGCCCTGCACGTTTCTTACGTTTTTGTGTGTCATACCATTAGAATGTAGAGTGTGTCACTGCATAGTGACAGAATTATGTTCTGTCTTTCAAAGTTTCTGTGGTATCTGCTTTGGTTGCTATGGTCAGCAAGTGTCCTGTTTTTCTCCCACGAAGAATTCACGTGTACTACGACTATGTACAGAGCTACTCTTATAAAGTCGAATGAAACTGGACCATAGAACGCCCTCACATATTATCCACGCAAGGAAGCAGGTCTTACATTCATCCTGTTATTTGTAGCGAGGAGGTCATCGTGTGGCCTGAACAAATCTGCAACCATTAGCACCGTGATCGCACAAGAGTCAATTTGCCTTTTGTGAACAGTGCTAACACTTAGCCAAGTATTTTATTTTATTTTTTACACTTTGCTATGGCCATATTTTTATTACATTTTTTAACTTGGCCTCAAATGAGTTGCGTTCTCAGGTGTACGTGAGATGCACGGAAAAGGTTCAAAACTGAACTTGAAAAGAACCATCAATATAACAGTTCATAACATTTACAGGGTTGTACATTTATTTCTTAATATGCTCCCAGGTATATTTGAACATACGGCACGAGACAAAATTGAGACCATGTCAAATTTTCAGTTTCACAGCTTATGGGTATGTGTCTGCGTATAATCTAAGTTTTGATATTATTTCATGAACTACTGACCACATGATATTTTAATTCCATACAGAAATATTGTCATTCAGAACATTTCTTTGCAGAACATGACAACTCATTGGAATACTAAAACAATAATAAATACTAAACAAGTTTATACCCACATATAGATAATTAAAAAAAAATTTTTAATGGATTGTTGAAACATTTGCTTTGGAATGATTCAACAATTAGTATTTGCAATAACCCCAATTCTTCTTAATGAAATGGGGTAGTCTCCATTTTTTCCAGAGCTGTATGAATGAACCTGAACGAAGGTAACACTATCATGTATATATATAAATAGGCAGTACCGCTGCTGTTAATGCTTCAAATGTATGTAATCGTGTCGTTTTCAGTTTTTAACCATCTGTAGTAGCCTACTTGCAAAGTGAGTAAAAGGACTTTGCAATTGCACTGTTTATGTAGGCTACACATCCGAATTCAAAGGCTGTCCAGTGCGCGCCACGAAAAAGTCTAACCGGAATTTACCGGAAACAATTATGGGACATCACGCTGACGAAGTGAACCAGCGTAGTATAATGGTTAGGCTGGGTGGGCTTGCATCCCAACGTTTGATTCACAGCTTGGGTCACTGGCCGCACTGCCATTTTACCCTTGAGCAAGTCATTTAACCTGAATTGCGCAAGTAAATATCCACTGTATTTAAAAATGTAATCTGTATAAGTCACTCTGGGTAAGTATCAGTCAGGCTAAATGTGCGTTGGCCCTGTGCTCAGCAGTAGGAGCATAATTCGCATTTGCTTATCAAAGCAGTAACCGTTCATTTCAAATTAAGCTGTGATTAAATAGTTTCAGTTTTGGGAGATGAAGGCATCGTGTTGTCACAAATCGCATGCAGCTCAGCCCTTGCAATTACGAAATGCGCCGGTAGGAGTTACCCTCCTTTATGGATCTATCGGTCTTTCAAGTCATTTATAACAGCAATGACCAAATGCAATTGACTAGGATCGTGTTAATTTTGTTTTAAAGACCAATGGAAGCAGTTACATGCACATCTGGCCCCTCCCTCAAAAAAAAAAATGTTAAAACGACTACACTTCGCGGTTACGATGTTTTTAAGACGTTTCCGAAACAGCGAGGCTAGACCTCTCATACGAGGAAGTAGCCTACTAGTCTTCGATAACACATCTGCCTGCAATAGCCTACACTTAATCTACGGCGTATAAACGACGCAAAACATTATCATTCACCAACACGAATTTTAGCAAAATTCGCCGTATTTGGTCACTGCCTCGCTTAATTAAATTAATCTCCTTCCCCTCCTCGTATCAGAATAAAAAGGTGAAACATTTTATTTGGAATGAAACATTGCGCTTTTAATGAAAAGTGGGCGGCTCTAAAAAGAGCCTTTGGTTCGCTGGAATGGGTATTCTGGTAAATTTACTTTGCTTTGGCGGCCTTCTCGGTTTTCTTGGGCAGCAGTACGGCCTGGATGTTCGGTAGCACTCCACCCTGAGCGATTGTTACGCCGCCCAGAAGCTTGTTCAGCTCTTCGTCATTACGGACAGCCAGCTGAAGGTGCCGGGGGATGATGCGAGTTTTCTTATTGTCCCGGGCTGCGTTGCCAGCCAACTCGAGGATTTCCGCCGTGAGATACTCCAGAACAGCGGCCAAGTACACCGGCGCTCCTGCGCCAACGCGCTCAGCATAATTGCCTTTGCGTAGCAATCTATGGACACGGCCGACAGGGAACTGCAAGCCTGCCCTAGAAGAACGGGTCTTCGCCTTCGCCCGAACTTTCCCACCAGTTTTGCCTCGTCCACTCATTGCTGCTCCTGCTCGTGTCGGTCAAAGTAATACACAAATATCTGCAGCGGCAGCGGTCTGCTGTATTTATAACATCTTGCTAGTACACCATTGGACGAAACTGTGGCCTTGTATTCTCCAATCGTTTGAAAGAACATTTTGAATGACAGGAAGGCTTCAGGTAGGTGGAGCCTTTGTACACAAAGGGTGAGTTCAAAAGAAAGGAATGACGGTAGAATTGAAGACACAAAGCTAAATAATAATTGTGGCCATGGCCGTCAGTGTCAATACCAGTTTGGTTTCCGTATGGAAATATTGATGGAAAACGTCATCACGAATGTACAATATTGTGACAGATGAAAACCATTTGACTGTAGATCACTATAGATATCTGCTTTGTTAAAAAAAAAAAAAAAAAAAAAAAAATAGAAGAATTTGTTCTGTGGTTAAACGTCCTTGTTTGTCTGTGTAGGTGTGAACATAGATGCAGCTGAAAATGGTTACATTTCAGTTCTGACTCGTAGTACTACTTTATTATTATTATTATTTTGCAAATCGGAACGTTATATGCATGAGGTTATAGGCCACTTCAGTGAATTGTTCAAAACAGGGGTACCGCCAGATGGAATATGACCCGTATTTCACGTCTATGAGAGTTAGATGGTGTGAATCTGAGACTGAAATCAAGATTATTTGAAGGCACACTCACGAGATATGCGTATAAAATCGTGATCTAAAGAGCAAGGTCTCTTTTGGAATACGCCGGAGATGTAGGCTACACGCCACTTCACATTATAGCAGGCCTACTTGCCAGTGCAATATTTTTTAAACTCTAGTTAGGTTAAGCAAATGTATATTACTGCATAAATAAGGCCGTTGTTACACAGCGCCCTTAGGCTTCGTTCAGGCACAGGCAGCTTTAAGTGACCCAAATCTTTATTTTTTTATGCACACGTTTCCAGTCGAACATTGGTTCCAAAGCCAACAAGCGCGAGCGAGCAAATGCCCGATGATATATAGTTTTGGTAAGTATCCCGATAGGATCCGAGTGTCGCAGTCACAAAATGGGAACCAATCATCTTGCAGAGTGGGCGTTCACTTTATTTTGCGACATTTCCCCTACCTTTCCTGGATGGAAATTAGAGTAGTGCATCTTTAAATAAGATTAAACAATCAGATCTTTAAGTGCCCACTTGTTTGGTGAAATAGATCAAAGAATCTCCAGCCACGTAGGTTCTTTTGTTTAGGTTCTTGTATAAATGACCAGAAACAGAAGTGGACGCTTCTCGATTTCATTTATTAGACTCTCTTCGTCCATGTCCACGGTGTCTCTTGAGCACGAACGAAATGCGAAAGTTCAAATGCAGTTTCACCAACAGCAACACTGTACACCAGCCAAATGTTGAAATGGAGACAAGCGAGCGACGAGACGGCGGATTTACGTCGCAATGTATGTTCGGTGTCATGCAACCAGTGAGGACAAAGCGATAGAGTTGTTCCCATTTATTTTTTCGCGTCGCTCAGGCTTTCGATGTGACGCATCACGATATGTTAATCACATCGAACTGGGCCGCCACCTTATATGGTTTTAAATCCAATACATGCACATGCTCCGATTTTGTCCTCAAGTGGTTTTATCGGCCCAAATCGACAGAACAGTATTTTACATAATTTTTACATAAATTTCCTTCATGTCATAATTATGCCATATTCATAATTTCAAGGCAAACAAAATCAGCAGGCGAGAAAACGGGTTCAGGTTCACGTTTTTTTAATTCTCAATATTTATAAAGGAAATACATGGTGTCAAGAGGGAAGGGAACACATTTTAAAATTA
The DNA here is from genome assembly GCF_013347855.1 of Anguilla anguilla. NCBI lineage: Eukaryota > Metazoa > Chordata > Actinopteri > Anguilliformes > Anguillidae > Anguilla > Anguilla anguilla. Next base: position 25,564,732 of record NC_049214.1, read on the forward strand.
AAATAAAAAACTAAAAACATTAAATCATTTTTGACAAACATTTCACAAAATCTCCTGAAATCGTCGAGGGCACCAGACAGCATGCATGCACTCAATCATCTGGTTACAACGAAAAAAACAAAAACAAAATGCGAATAAGAAACGGAATAAAAAATAAAATAGAACATCAGAACAAAAATAAGATCACTGACTACTAAATGCAGAAACAATGCAAAACAATCCCATAATCTATAAATATGGGAATTTTAAAAATATTTTAAAAAATAAATCCTGTGCGGAACGGGGAATTTGTGCGTGGGCGTGGTCCTTTCAGTACGGTCGGTCCCGGCGTTCCTGGCGATGGTCGCCCCTGAGACACAACAGAAACGCGGCGGTTACTCATCCATTCCCCCGCCCATGGAAATGACCATGTGCAGTCAGGATCACTGAATTTTTATTGGAAAAGGGGCAGCCTGGTCTTGCTTTGGGTTATAGCATGAAAAATGCTACTTAAAACACTCAGCTAGAACACAGAGACACACAATCAAGTTTCACTTGTTTCTGTACAGCTCAGTTGAAGTTGAGTCAAACAAACTGAGTTCATCAACTGTATGACTCGGCTGAAGGAGTCAAACACACAAATCTGAGACTCACTTCATCTCCATCATCTTCCCGGGGGGTCCCATGCCTCTCCGGGCTCCTCGTCCTCCCATGTCCTCCATCGGGGGGCCCCCCCGGCCCCTCCCCCCGCCGAAACCTCCCCTGTCCATGCCGCGTCCTCCCCGGAATCCTCCGGGCCCGCCGCGGTCTCCGCCCCCCCGGGCCCCCCTGAACCCGCCGGGTCCTCCGGGTCCTCCGGGGCCGCCGCGGTCCATGCCCCTGCCGCCGCGCATGCCGGGGCCGCCCCTGCCGCGGTCACCGCCTGCCAATCACGCGAGAACGACCCGTCAGACCAATCAGTACGGACCCGGCAAATCGACCGGTCAGCACTGACAGACAGGTTCACAACCCACAGGTTACACGTGCACTTAAGCCACCGATTCATTTTTAAAAAGAGCCCACTCCCCCAAATTCAAAGACATCAAAATAATTACAAACTTGCAGGAAGTGTCAACCACATAAACATAACCACCACATCCCACCCCATTTATGGTAAATCACCTAAAACCCATCACGGTTAGACTTCCATTTTCTTATAGAAGCGCCAGTGCAGCCATTCCCAGCCAATTCTGCCAGTGCAGTTTCTAGTGCACCCCACCGTGGTTCATACGGAGGCTGTGCGGTTAATGGAGCTGTACCACACGGCGGGGCAGTTAGGGTTCTTACCTGGAGGGGGGAAGGGCGGGGGGCCGAAGCCCTCTGGTTTGGGGGCCTTGCACTGGTTGCACTCCATCCTCCAGGCGAAGTTCTGGTTCCCGCAGCCCCTGTGGTGGCAGTGAGAGGGTCAGTGCCGTCCCCCCGCTGCGAGTTGGGCACACTAAAGCGGGACCGGTGTGTGTGGGGGGGTACTCACGAGTTGGGGCACTGCCAGTCTCCGGCCCTCTGCTGCATGTTGCCTCCGGACGGGCCCCCACGTCCCATTCCGCGGGGCCCGCCCCGGGGGACGAACCCGCCTCGCTCGCCGCCGCGGCCCATCCCGCCGCGACCCATCATCCCTGTCGGGAGAGGGGGTTGCAGGTTTGATTCTACACAACTTCGGCTGTACCCTCGAGCAAGGTACTTAAACCTCAATAGCTTCAATAAAACTATCCAGCTCTAAAAATGGACTGTATGTACAAAGAATGCAAGGTGTCCAAGTCCCCCTAGATCAGTGTCTCAACCCTGGTCCTGGGGACCCACTGCCCTGCATTGTTTTAGATGTTTCCCTGCTCCAACACACCTGACTCAAATGAATGTGTCGTCATCAAGCTCTGCAGAAGCCTGATAACGACCCATTCATTTGAGTCAGGCGTGTTGGAGCAGGGAGACATGTAAAACATGCAGGGCAGTGGGTCCCCAGGACCAGAGCTGAGAAACACTGCCCTAGATTAGTCTGCTAAATGTGAGGTGTACTGCGAGGTGAAGGAGGCGAAAACGGAGGGGGCGGGTCAAACGCACCTCCTCGGCCCATCATCCCGCGGCCGTCCCTCATGGGCATGCCGCCCCTCATCATGCCCATCATGGGCTTGCGGCGCGCCATCGACACCTTCAGCTTCTTCCCCTGGAAGTCCTTACCTGCAGGGCCACCAGGGGGCGACAAACAGCACGTTACGCCACACGCTCGCGAGCACAAAATGGATGCAGTAGTCTACCTGAGACTGAGTATACATCTAGAATTTCAGAGAAATTTAACATGTGGAAAAGGGCATCAATAACAGTGGAATACACGTCAATCAACGACTAAGGAAATAAGGCAGAATGAGGCGAGAAACTTCATCTTTACCCTACTCCTGTCACAAGACATTGGTTAGACCCACCCATTAAACCCACTAACCCCAAATGCTTCTCAGTCCTTACAACTGGAACATGACTAAAAAACGGTGAAGGGAGGCGTGGCAACTCACCGTCGAACCACTCGACGGCGGCTTTGGCGGAGGGCGGCTCCTCGTAGGACAGGGTGGCGTCGCCCTTGGGCTTCCCCGACTCCTTGTCCGTGTAGATGTTGACGGCGGGCAGGCCGGTCCGCTTGTTTATCTGCGGGGGGAGCGAGAGCCGTTCGGGTCAGCCGTTCGCCCGCCTTAGAGAGACGCCGTTCGGGCCGACGGCGACCCCAGCGCGGTCGCTCCTTCGCCCGCTGTTCAAAAAAAGCCCTTACCCGGATGATCCCGCTGTGCTTGAAGAACTCGGCCATCTCCTCCAGGGTGGCGTTCTCCGTCAGGCCGGTGATGTAGATGGTGCTGTTCTCGGAGTCGTCCTGCTCCTCCATCCGAACTGTCAGGACAGACGCGTCGGCTCGTTAGCGTTCGAAACCCATTATATTACAGGCATTTGGCAGACGCTCTTATCCAGAGCGACGTACAACAAAGTGTATAACCATAACCAGGAACAAGTGTGTTGAAAACCCTAGAGGGAAGTACAGTTCCAAGTGCAGGGAACGACCGCGTAGTTTAACTTGGACCCTGAAGGTTAATCTGATTAACAACAAAAACAGCAACAAAGCAGTCTATGCAAATCATACATGCAATAGTTGAGTAGGCATGAGTGCAATAACTCAACTAAGATAAACAGCTTACCTAGCTACAACCCTAAGATTACATAGTCAAACCCACCCAAACCCACCGCGAACCCCCATTTTCCCCCCACTTTCCTGTATGTGAAGTCCAGCTAGTATCTAAGCCTGCTAATGCAATGTCCCCCTCAAACTTTGGAAAGCAAACAAGCACCATCTCTCCCCTACAAACTCCATGTGCATTAGGAGTACCCCGCTGGTCTGCGATGACAGACTCCCACTGACTGAAACTAGGGCCAATTACACGCCACTCGGAGGGCCAAGCCGGCCAATCAGCTCTTTGATTGTTGTTTGGAAAAAGTGTAAAAAAAAAAAATTTTTTAAATGGAGAAATAGGCTGTGATAAAAAGGGGTACTCACCCATTTCACCATCCGGTCCTACGGGTCCGAGGAGGGGAGAAAGAGAGAAAGGGGAGAGGTCAGTTTAGAGTCCCATCCATCCACTACCTCAGCACTCCTGCTGTGTCATTACCCAGGAACACAAGACTCTTCTGGGCTTTGGCACGTTCACAACCCGAGAAACTCACTAAACACACCTTTACAAACAAATTTTTGCATGGAGTCAGGTTGGAAAAATCTCTCATTGTAAACTTGTTTAAAGTCAAACCCAATTGAGGAGAAAGTAACTCAAAAACACATGGATTTCAAAACCCACAGAGAGGCAGAATTCAAGGAGTTCAAAGACTCCACTTTCCCCCTACTAACTTATTACAAACTATTCATTTACATTTAAAAAAAATTTGTTTAACTGAGCAGTGCTCAGTTCCCAAGATTCAAATAATCAATTTGAAAAGGGTACACCGTTCCCATGGTAACCTTTGTGATGTAAACGAGAGAAAATACCCAAACAGTACGGCAATGAATGTTTAACCTGTAGGATTTTAACTGAAAGAACCCCTTTGTCACCCCAAAATGAGTAACCTGCAACAGACCTTTTCGACTAAGAAATTCTGCACAAAATAAGTGCGTTTTTTTTTTTTTTTTAAATGTTTTTTTTTATTTTCAAGAACTAGCCAGTGTAATACTCATTAACTTACCACCAGGCTTAATGAAGCCACCTCTGTCTCCAGCGATGCTGGGGAAATAAACGAAGAAATGAAGGCGATTTCCCTTAACGAGCAGCTTCAGCACCTCGAGCCCAGTCAGCTCGTTAGGGGTGGGGGGAGGGGGAGGGGGGGCGCTCTCAAAACCTCACTTCCTCCCCAAAATCAAAGTTTTTTTTAAACACAGGTAGGGGTTTACATAGGGGAGGGTTTACAGGATTTAAGGCCTTAAATTCTATATCCATACATTTCTTCCCTGACTTGGCTAAACATGGGGTGGACCTGTACATTTGCTAAAGGGAGAAGGGTACTCTATTACATTAACATCATTTGCAGATGCTCTTATCCAGAGCGAATACCATTTGGGGTAAAACAAAATATGTAAAAAAACAAAAACAAATGAAAACTAAACTTGGCTTTTTTTTGTCTTAACACTTTTTTAAAAATCCAGTTATATTTCAGATGCAGTTCTTATGACCTAAAATAATGACCCAAGTTTTATCTGACAAAAGGAACTATACAGACATGAGGAAAAGCCTCAACCATCCAGCTCTGGAACCCCAATGTCCCAACAGAAACCCCCACCCCCCCCCACCCGGAAATTAACAGCTACTGATAAAACAGCCCCACAGGTCGGGAGAAAAGCATCTGGAATAATGACCTTACAAAAGCAGCCCGTGCATGCAACTAAAAATATAACCATTTACACCATTTAGGTTTACACTTTTTAGCAGTTAAGAAAAAAAAAAAGTTTATGTAATTTACACAATTCTAAAACACAAAAACAAAAAGTTTCGTACCACCATATCCTTAACGGTTTTCATTTATATATATATATATATATATATTTTTAAAAAAGTTTGGTTACATTTCAGCTTTGAAAAGTACATTGTTTTTTTTTTTTGTTGTTGTTGAATTTTTTTATTTTAAACACACAGACACACTTCATGTTGAGCTCTCTGGCTCTCTCTCTCTCTCCCCATTTGGTTCTAAGAGCCCCTCTTGTGATTACGCTTCCCAGCTCAGGGCTGTGACTGTAAAAGTACTGCTGTGCTTACATGGCGCGCACTTTGTAACCTGCAGCGTATAAATGCGACAGCATGTTAAACGTTCAAGAAGACAGAAAAAACATTTGCACTCCCAAACCCTTCCCTCCCCTCCCTCCCCCCCACCCCCCATTCTTACCTGTGTAAAGGGGCAAAAGGTGAAAGCATTACTCACTCTCACACACATACGTGCAAACAATACACACTCACAGTGGAAGGCATGTAACTGCCAACTTCCCTGCACTTCCACAGACACACGCAACTCCTAACGCCATTTTCTGTTCTGCCCGTCAATCGTAACCAGCTCCAGTTTCACACACAAGTGACCGAAAGGTTTAAAATGTTTTCTAATGTTTTTTTTTTATAAAAACACCACATGTACCCTTTTTTATGTTCATGCTTTCACCTTTTTTTCTTTCACAGTAAACCCCCTAAAAACACACATATGTATATATATATAGACATATAGGAACCCCTCAGGTATGTAAAACTCAGTATTACTCATGTCTGTCTTTAGATATTACACAGCCCATATCTTCCCCATCTACAATGACACAAATATCGATGTTTTTTTTAACAGCCTACCTACATTACATTATGGTTTGAAAAGATGCCACTAGAAAGTAGCTAGAGGGGTCCCGGGTGGCTCTAGGTTTGTAGTGTAAAAACGCCCTGCAGCCCATGCAGGATGCAACAGCAGCCCCCCTACGCTGGGGCTCGGAGCGGCTCCACTTTCGGCTTTTAGAGGCCGGGCCCCAGAGGCCGCTGGGCCGTCACATCCTGCATGCGGGCCGAGACCTGGAGCAAACACTGCACGCGCTGCGGTTGGATTGACACTCGCTCCACTCTGGCCACCGGGCTCACACAAGGAGAGCTTTGTAAGCTCAGGGTCACATGACCGAATGCTGCCGTTGCTAAAATCAACGCCATGTCCCCTGCCGACAAAACGAGCACGACAGTGTTTGCTCCAGTGCTGTGAGAGCAGCTCTCAGACTGACCCATGACCTCTGACAACCTCCATTACCCATTATCACCTTACCTTTGGCCATAAGCAAGCAGGGCTGAAAGTGGCTCGGTTACCAACAGAAACCAGGGGAAGGGATACCTCATTACCAAGAGACCAAGTAAGGGTCACCTACAGGGACATCTAATTGCCAAGAGACCAAGTAAGGGTCACCTACAGGGACATCTCATTACCCAGAGACAAAGTAAGGGTCACCTACAGGGACATTATGACCAAGTAAGGGTCACCTACAGGGACGTTTGTTACTAAGAGACGAAGTAAGGGTCACATACAGGGATATTTAGGACCAAGTAAGGGTCACCTACATGGACGTTACCAAGAGACCAAATAAGGGTCACCCAGAGGTACATTTGTTACTAAGAGACCAAGTAAGGGTCACCTACAGGGACATTTAGTACCAAGATACCAAGTAAGTGTCACCTACAGAGACATTTATTACCAAGAGACCGAGTAAGGGTCACCTACAGGGACATTTCGTACCAAGATACCAAGTAAGGGTCACCTACAGGGACATTTAGTACCAAGAGTGACCCAGTGAAGGTCACGAAGTACACCTATGGTCTCACTGAGAAACCAGGTAAAGGGCACTCATTAGAAGTGCACTTGCTGACTTCCTACAGAAGACACTATACATTCACAAGAGATTTAACTTATAACTAATATCAAGAGAAACCAGGTGAGAGTCAATAGGTGTATTTACCTTGTTGGATGAACAGCGTCTAGCTCAGACGCTAGGGGACATTTTGGGGGAAGACGTTTGATATTCTGGCTGTGGGTGGGCTGGGATAAAGGGGGGTGGGGGGGGTTTATTTTAGGGGTGCAGCTTTCAGCCCCGTGTGGCCTGTGCCGGTGCCTGTGAGGGAGGGGGAGCGCGGTGAGTCTCGGGAACGGACGAGAACTTACCCCATCCCGCCCCTGCTGATGGCCCCTCTCATCCCGCCGCGCATCATCCCGCCCCTGTCGAAACCGCCCCGGTCGAATCCGCCCCTGCCCCGCCCGCGGCCCTCGCCCGGGCCACCGAATCCGCCCGGCTCCGGCCCGGAGTAGCCGCCGCTGCCCATGCCGTTGGGGTGCTCCTGCCGGTAACTACCTGTGGGGGCGCGGAAGAGCCGTCAGCAACCAGAAGGGTACGAAGACATTCGCAATGTAATAAACCAACGACATCATCTCCATCGCTCTCTGTCACTCAGACGAACATATACTCTCACACTCCCTCTCACACTCACTCACACACACACACAATCTGACACACACACACACACGCGCGCACACACACGTACCATACTGGCTGGGAGGCTTGTAGTCGTTCTGCTGGCCGTAGCTGGCTCCAGCACCGCCCTGCTGTCCATACTGGGAGGAGGGGGGCTGGCCGTAGGAGTTGGAGGGGGGCGGGTAGCTGGTGGGCTGGGGCTGGGGCTGCTGCTGGGCCTGCTGGGGTGGCGGGGGCTGCTGCTGATAGCTTCCCTGCTGACTGTAGCCCCCCTGCTGGGCCTGGTAGCCGCCCTGGGCCTGGGAGTACGAGCTCGCCTGGGGCTGCTGGTACGAGCTCTGCTCGTAGCTGGCGGGCTGGCTGCTGGCGCTGTAGCTATGGAAACAAGGCGGAATGCTTTTATTGGAGACCCGAGAGCGACACGTAAACGCAGAGGAAAAGGGACGGAGGCGCGACGTTGATCGGTCTGGAAAACTCTTCAAGCACAATCAATGCCAGCTTTATCTGGAGAGGGGCCGCAGAATGGGATTCTGGGAAATGTAGTCCCAATCAGGGGAAATGGGAAAATCTACACGGGTTGAGATTTGGAATTGATGGGGATATAAATCATGCACCCTGCTTAAACAGACGTAGCCCCTTTCAGTGAAGCGCTGCTACCGCGATTAGCCCCGTGAGTGATGGGAATCACGCCGGTGATTTACAGCACCCCCCTCCTGGCACGTGCACTGCGATTCATAAGCGGGAAGCACCAGGGAACCGAGGGCCAGGCGACTGGCCTGTTAACACCAGAGTGAGAGAGCCACCGGTGTCTGAGGGAGAGAAAGAAAAAAAAAAAACCTGCAACGCAGGAGCCCACCAGCAGGGGGCAGACATTTACCTGGAGGGCGGGTAGGGGCCAGGGGGCTGGGCGTAGCCGTAAGTGCTCTGGCTGTAGGCAGGGTTATACGGGCCCGCGTTAGCATGGGGGCTGGCTGTCTCCAGGAGCTCGCTCAGCTCGTGGGCTCTAAAAGTTAAATCTGGCCGTCAGACCGAGCGTCTCCAGCTGAGCGAGAGGAAACGAGACCAACCGGTATTTTCGGAGGGAAACAGAAATGACGGAAAACAAAACCTGCCAAGCCAAACGTTACTGAGCCCCTGAGACTGCTAAAGGAAAAGTCTGAAAGCGTTAATAATGACCCAGTTTGACTCAACCCAGTGTTCTTACGGGATGGTATGCGAGACATGTAAACAGACCAGTATGGAAAGAGGCCGTGTCTTTTACAGGAAGGAGAAACAGGATAGCGTGTGCGGCCTCACCTAGGGGGCGCCGCAGAGGCGGGCTGCTGGCTGTACCCGGGGTAGGCGGGCTGGGCCCCGTACCCGGCCTGCCCGCTGTAGGGGGTCTGGCTGGAGGGCGCAGAGGTGGCGCCGGTGGAGGCAGTGTCGTACCCGCTGGCGCCGTAGCTCTGGACGGGCTGACTGTAGCCCTGCTGGCTGGCAGGGGCGGCGCTGTACCCACCTGGGGGGGGAGGGAGGGGGGCAGGGTTAGGGATAGACTGAGGACGAAAACACGCACAAGACCCATTTGCCTTCAAACCACTGGGAAGGACCACAGGTACAAACCTGGACTCAACACTTAAATACATCTTAACAAAATGAGTTAATCAACAGCTAGTTGCCATAACAAGAGACTGCTTTATTCAACACTAGCAAAAGACAAAGGCTTTTAAAAATGGATTTTGATGCTTTGTATCAAATGTGCTGGGCGACCCTTAACGGCCATCTTGTGCGCGATTAGTTTTACGCGATGCTCGTAACATTGCAAGGTTCAAAATGGTACCTCCGGCGCTTTCGCGCAAAATTACACGTGCCACTGCACGAGAGATCGCTTCGCAATACGACTCCTGTTAAAAAGCATAAATCAAAGTCCTTTCCATTTCCTGACCTTTCCCCATCTAAAAATGATGCATTCCTGACTCGGACCCAGCTGCAATCTTTGGCAGAACATCACTTCAAAATGGAATTTTGAAACGCCGCCATTTAAACTATGCAGACAAAGGAAGACCGATTAAGGTCGCCTGCTGGTGGCCTTAATGTGTCCCAGCAAGATTCACAATGTAAGCCCTGGTAAGACTCAGTTACTTCGGATTGCTTTTCTTGTGCACCATACACACTTGGGCATTGATTTTTATTTTTTTACAGTATGCCCTAAAAATTATTATTCTTTTTTTTTTTTTTTTTTTTTACAATCTTGGGTGTATGACTTAATTCAGAGGATTTATCCTGAATTTAAGCTGCGTGCGAGTTCCTCTGTCCATGTATTTTGAATACATTTAAGAACTCACGCTACCACGTGAATTAGAGAACACTGATACAAAGCACAGTATCTCATTAGAATTGAAGTTTGAGTTGGGCTGAGCGCCATGCAGCTGCTCTCCAGACTCGCTCATCCGTCCATCTGGAGCGGCACTGCGTTTCTGACCAGCGGTAGGAAAAGCTGATCCTCAGAGGCCGGTTTCCAAACTGACATCCTACATTAGCACCAGCACCCTTGAACAAACTAACCGAGTAGAACAGGGGAAAGTTTGATGCATCCCAGCTAACAAAAAACGTTCTCACAATGTTGCTGCCACGTAGTAACAATGTTATAACATTGACAAAACATTGCAGTAACGTTGTGAGAACATTTTGTGTTGGCTGAGATAATATCTCAAGTCAGTTCTGCCCTGCTGTTCTCCAGTGTTTGACTTTCTGCATTTCAACATGGAGACCATGCAGACTCTCGGAGGGCCAAGTTCTCATTGGCCAGTTTTGAAAATGCACGCGTGCTGATTGGCCGAGGGCGAAGGACTCACCGGAGGCCGGGGGCTGCTGGCCGTAGGAGGAGCCGTACGAGGGCTGGGCGTACCCGCCCGCGGAAGCTCCCGGCTGGGTGTAGGCGGAGTCCGCGGCCTGGCTGTAGGACCCGTAGCCCTGCTGCTGACCGTAGCCCTGCTGCTACGGGAAATGGAGACACCAGTCAACCACAACATTCAGGCGGACGTTTTCCCCCCCCCACTTTTTACCCACTTTTGTCCAAAACCCGCCCCTCGCTGAATCTGACCTCCAACAATTGGTCGGTCTTTTGAAGGAATTATGAATGACTGACTTTGGTAAAGGCTTACATTTTCAAATTTCCAAACATCGTTCATTCAAACAAGAATGCAAGCGGGTGCAAAAAATGAATAAAAATAAGTCAAGTCGACCATGTTACAGGTGCAGACTACAGGCGAACATTAGTCTGAGTCGAGTCTGGGGCCATATACTGGATGCTCAAACAACCACACTGAAATCTACACACTCCTTGTCAAATGGAGACCAAATGACAATCCAAGCCCGTCCTCTGACCCAGAGGCCAGTGACGCTAAAGGACACTCAAAGAAGCAAAGCAATTTAAAGCAGCATATGAACACTGCCTGGCAGCACGCAGTGCAACCTGTTAGCACAGTTTTATTATGGCTGGCTTTAGCGGACGGACGCAGCACAGGCAGGGTGGTCTCACCTGGGCACTCTGGCCGTAGCTCTGAGAGGGCGGGGCCGCGTAGGAGCCGTACCTGAACACACACACACACAGGGTTCCATTACTCAAGTGACATCACCAATGCATTATTTAGGTGCATTTTCAAAAGAAACTCTCATGCTACATTAGATAAAAATTCATGAAAAAACAGACACCTTCCTGCTCCAAAATTGAGAGGGAATTGTCACGAGCCATTTAATCAGACTTGGAGCGTCATACTGTGACAAAAACGTTTGAATTTTACACCTTTTGAGCAACAGTACAGAAAGTACATTTCAATATAGCATTACTGGACACGTACATAGCCATGAAACGGCTCCCAATTCAAATCATGACTAAAGAAAAACAGTTCTGGAGCTCAGTAGCCTACGTTTAAATCTCCAATGAGCACAAATAATGTTAGTCATGTTACAGGTCTAATCATTTAAAGATTTACAACTTACCCCTGCTGGGCTCCGGACTGGCTGTATGAATTATAGTCTGAAAAAAAGATTAAACGTAAACTCCATTAGCTACTGCCATTACCTCACCAAAAAGACCCTATACTAAAGTTACCGGTCAGGAAAATATTCGCATAACAATAACTTTCAGACATCACAGAAAACGCACACCTTTCCCTATCCTTAGCTAGTAGCCATTTCTCTCACGACATGAACTGTATCAATTTGTCGACAATAACTCTCAAGACCCATACACCAGCATCGCGCCTGAATACAATCGGTAACGTTAAAACCAAACAAGACCAGCGACTGCGTTTGATCAGCCGGTTTCAGTCTCGACCATGTGGATTCTGGTTCAATTTAGAGCAGGCTACTTCGTTAACTTAACAAAAACACCACGCGCGTCTTCATCAATAGTAACGCTGACGACTCCCGAGTCACCCACAGCTAAAACAAAGATTGACCGCGATCTGTATTGTGTTGGATCAATTTTGTCCGCTGACCTGAGCCGTTATTTAGCCAAGTGGAGTAGGCCGCAATCCTGAAAATGGACATGGAATCAGAACAAAGATGGGCCCTACGCGGCATCGTAAAATTGCCGCTAAACTAACGTAGACAACAAGGTCGCAAGTAAAATGGAGCGCGTCGCTATTTTTAAGCGTCAACTGAAACATTTTTCTCAGAACATAACTCATTTATAAAGACTTTTTACTTGGCCGATTCGTGATCCATTTTGCCGGCATCGCTCAATTCTGCGCACACGCTCACCGAGTAGCCAGCTAGCTAACGTTAGCCAGAAATGAATGGGAGGGCCAAACGCATAACCAAATCATAAACACGCTGGCACGTTTAAACTAAACGCATGCAAGCCCCGTGCTATGAAACTATCAAAGCAGCACATGCCACGATGTATGTGCTTTCCTTTCTGTGAAAAATTTTCCATATGAATATAATTAAATTAACGCTATCGACAAAATACCAGCCGGGGAGGAGGGGGTAAATCGCATTGCAACCCATCCCCCCCAACTAAAGAGTTAGTAAAATGAAATAATATCAGTTGCTCGATAAGTTCTAGCGACATGATCATATACATAGTAAGCTGGCCCTCTATATCATTTAAATTTATTTCGTTAGCTACAGATCGTTTAGCCGTGGTACGTACCAGCTGCAGACGCCATTTCGTCGGTCTTCGGTCAGTGTGCCACGACGGTGCGCAAACTCAGACTTAGGATTCGGACCTCTACCAACCGTTGCTACCAGATGGGGAACACTTCTATAAACGTGGCTTGCTCCCCAAATTGTTAACGTATAATTTGAATTATAGATACATTTTAATAATAAGTATAATGAGTACTGTTTATTTATTTTAGATTTTTTTGTCATTAAAAGATCAGTAGGAAAAGGATAAAGATTACAAACTTTCTTGTTACCTTTACATGGAATCTTCCATAATGACGTCACCACAGTGCGAGGGAACACGAACACTGTTGTCAACTTGGAGGCTTTATCGCTAGATTTGTCGACTTTTCAACCCCCTTTAGCGACTTTATTAGCTACCGGCAAATTTAGGACATACACGGAATTAAATATACCAGTTATATAGAAAATAGGCATAGGCAACTCGTGCGTGATAGCGTAATAAGCATGCAAATTAACGTGTGATATTATTTAGCAATTTGTAGCGGCTTTTTGAGCATGCGTTAGCAACTTTCCTTGGGAAAAGTTGGCAGCTAGAATAGAAAGATAGAGAGTGTGATAGAAGGCGGGCAGGTCGAAGGCAGGAGACAATGATTATGAGGGAGCGGGATATCCAGTTGAGTCTATGAGAAGTTGCGTAAGTTTGGGAGTGCAGGTCGAGCATTTAAATTCACTGTCAAGTTTATGGATAGGAGTGACAAAGCTCCAAACCCTCTCAAGTTGTCTGAAGAGTTAAGACAAAATGGTTGACATACTGAATGCCAAAGTTTTCTTTTTTTTTTTTTGTAAATCTGAGCACAAAGGCCATAATAATTTGCTTTCTGAACAATTACAGACCAATTGAGTGCTTCATACCTGTGAAAGGCATCATATCTCAAAGTTAGCCCTGGGATTACTGAGAGTGTCCTATTGAATAATTTGAAGGGAGCTGAGATTGAGTCCGTAGGCAACATAGAATTAAGGAATGTAGCACAGCTGTGTTGCTTGCATTCAAGGAGGATTCACTTCCAAAAAGAGTCTAGGATACATGAGCTTCCAAGTCAGAGAATACGCGCACTCTCCTTTGTGCTACTACAAATGCCAGCGTTTTGATCGTGTAGCCACAGTATGTGGAGCTGCAAGATGAAATGGAAATGGGGATCCTGAACTTTCACTGTGCAGTGTGGTAGAACCCAAGTGTAACTGTGGGGGGAGCCACGTGACTTAATCTAAGGGCTGTGAGGATTATGTAATGGTGGTGCCAGCTGATAAAAAATGAGGGCTGATCAAAAACTGTCACCACAGAATGCCTTGAAAAAAGTCAGAGGAGCAGTTAAATTTAATAGGCCCATGGATGGTAGCCCCCCCTCCCCCCCCCCAAGGCTGCCTGTGGTCAAAGTTACAAGTACCAGGCAATTTTGAGAAAGGCAGCCATTTCTTGCTTTTATTGCAGAAGTTCTATGTTCATCTAGAAGCTGAACTAAGAGGTCAGACATTATTAAGGAGTGTAATAAGTACTCAGAAGAAAGAAAAAGAGAATTCACAGTGCAGTCAGAAGTGTGAACACAGACAGTTATGATGAAGAGTATACTCAAACAATAGGAGTTAGTAAAAGCAGTGCTTAGTTTCATAGCCTCCATGGACTTACACCTTCTGATGTAGTGACAAGTGTGTAGTAAGTTGTAATTCACATTTAGGGCAGTAAGGAACACAAATATGCCATAAGGTTTCCTGCCTTCCGGAAATACAAAGAAGAGCAAGAACAAGAAGAACCAAAATAACCCAGGAAAACTGTGCCAGACTTTGAGGAACTGACCAGGTGAACACAACCGTGATCATTACTGTTCAACAGTCTGTACGATTATCCAGTCAAGTCTCAATCACTGGCAAATCAACCATCCCTGCAGCCTGGATAGTTTCAGTCAACTTATCATAAGGACAACGCAGGTTATAAGTACAAGCAACCGCTCATTGCTACTGATCAGCATAGCGCTCCGTTGTAGAATAGCATCTGCGCGTGGGTGAGCAAGAACTGTTCCAAACAAGGAGACTTAATTAACACTACAACAAACTGTTTCCTAGCTACATTTCTGGAAACTGGAATAACTGACTGCCTATTGCTTGACAGACTAATTGATTTAGGGAGGCCAGACACTGGCGTTCTTAAATGACATCACATTATTTTGAAAATACATTTCTGTTTCCTGCTTCAGAAAGCACTGTGTGAACAAGGGTATTTAAACCATTCAGCCCTGATAATGTTGTTCAATTGACTCCACAAACCCTTTGAGGCTGTTGTACGTGAAGGTTTTGCTAGGTCGTATCACTGTCTCTCTGTCACTGCTTGTATTCTTTTAATAAACATTGCCAAGTCTTCATCAACATCATAACTATGTCATATTTTCTTATTGTCAGTAACGTGTTTATATGGTCACCCCGGAAAGCATGACCACAAAGTGTCTACACTGAGACATAACAACCTTCACTATAACAGTTAGACTTGACCTGATGATATATATAGGTCCATTTTATGAACCTGGTTTTCCTCGAGCTGAGTATTGGGGCGGATCACCTATCATCTGAAGCTGATTGGCCGAAGGGAGCTCCAGCCCTTGGTCTCCACCCCCCAGAGCAGCCCGGTGCCTTGAGGTCAATGCTAGGTGTCTTATCGTTTTTTGCCACAAGAGGGTGCTCTCACTAAACAATTTATTTCACAGAAAGACACCCTGTATTTGTAATTGCCAATAATTTTTTATTATTAAAGAAAAACCAGCAGTGAGATTGACATGACAATTGCGAGTGACCTCAATGGGTCTATGGTTTGGATCGGCAGATTTCAAGCCAACAGGAGGTCAACAAGATTAGCTATTTCACTATTTTCTATGAGTCTGTTTTCCTCTCCTTGCTACCTCTCACCCTCCTCATCCATCTCACTCTCCCCGGTAGTCACATGGCCCCAGTGGTGGTTTATGGGATTGAAGCCGAGGAGGGAGGCTATAACTCACCTTTAACCTGCCAGTTGTCCTGGGGCTGTTTGTTAGTGTTGTGAGCGATTAATGTGTGTCGATATAAATAAGGGATAACCTCCTGCAGCAAATGCCCTCCACACTCAACATGAAATTATTTTTAAAAATGTATGTGATAACATTAATCAAATGTGTGCGTGCATGTGTGTGTGTGCATTTGTATGAAAGGAATATAACACAACACCCTGCAAGGTTCTCATGATATTTACGTACACCTGGGGTGGATAGTTACCCGGACTGTAACTATGGCTACCACAAGCACTTTTGGAAAAACCCAGGACCTATTGGACCATTGCTCTTTGAGCCGGATCAGTGAGCCAGTCCCTGAATTGTACCTGTGCATTCCCTGTGCGATGGGAATGGAGTAGCTCCTGTCCATGGGGCCAAACACACAGAGCTTGACTCCCACTGCTGTCTCCAGCGACCAGGAGTTTACAGCACCATCTCCCCTTGCTTTGACCTCCTCCTCCTCCTCCTCCTCCACAGCTCCATCCCTCCTCCCCTTCCTCCATCATTCTCTCTCTCTCTCACTCTCTACTCTCCCCTCCCTCTCTCCTGACCCTCCTTCCCTCTCTCTCTCTTTCTCTCTCTCTCTCTCTCTCTTTCTCTCTCTCGCATTCTCTCGTTCTCTGCTTCCTCTCCCTCCCTTCCGTGTCCTTCTCCCTGTTCCCCTGCCTCCTGCATTCGCACGGTGAGAAGGCGGAAGGAATCTGTGGCTTTCTCAGCCTTCTCGCCGAGAGGAATCTGCCCGTCGGGAGGACCAGCGCTGCTCCCCGTGAGGACAGGGATGGGAAGAGGATCTGTCTGTGTGTGAGTAGGATGCCTTTACTGCTGTCCTGGGGTTTATAAGGACAAGCAGCCGGGAGCTGAGTTAGGTGCTATTGTGAGTGGAGGTGTGTGTGTGTGTGTGAGCGTGTGAGTGAGTGAGAGAGAGAAAGAGAGAGAGTGTCTGTATGCAGGTGAATGGAAAGTGGTTTGCTGTAAAATAATTGAAGTGATGCGATACAGTATGTGTGTGTGTGTGTGTGTGTGTGTGCGTGTGTGTGATACTGTGTGTGTATAGTGTATGTGTGTGTGTGTATTTGCAAGTGATTGGAGTATGGCTTGCTGTAAATGAAATGATGTGATACTCTGTGTGTGTGTGTGTGTGTGTGTGTGTGTGTATGTATGATACTGTGTGTGTGTGTGTGTTTGCAGGTGATAGGAGTATGGCTTGCTGTAAATGAAATGCTGTGATACTCTATATGTGTGTGTGATACTGTGTGTGTGTAGTGTATGTGTGTGTGTGTTTGCAGGTGATTGGAGTATGGCTTGCTGTACATTAAACAATGTGATACTGTGTATGTGCGATACTGTGTGTGTGTGTGTGTGTGTATGATGCTGTGCGTTGGCCTGCTTTTTATCCTCTCGCCAGATGATTAGCAACATCCCCATCGGTCTCTCTCCTGTCCAGCACTGTTAGCAGGTATATCTTTATCCAACTGACTCTCCCTGTATGGTGTCACAGAGCAAATAGCCTTTAGCGTTCTAATGGTCTGTTGCACAGTGTTCTTCATTGGCATGTTAGTAGGAAGCCGACCAATCACACACTGGGCTCCAACTGTCTCTCTTTCTCTCATCCGTTTGACTGCCTATATGTCTCTGTGGTTTTGCTAAAAGAGTTTCTATACCGGATCTCTCTCGCAGCACTGCAGCAGAACTGGTGATATTTACAACCACTAATTTTCACCTACACTGGTGTCATTCTGTCAGTCAGACACCAAGGCTGGGAGACTGTTATAAACACACCCACTCTCTGAGTAAGACAGACTCAAAACACCTTCCGCCATTTTGCTGGTAGTTGAATTTCATACGGTTTTATGCATACATGCACACACACATTTGCATACATTATGAACCTTACGCAGGGGTCAGACTGTAGCCACTGGACCGTACGTACCTATTTATTGCACATGTACGTTATGTAACCATATCTGCGAGTATAAATGGCACTGCTATTTAACTGTATACACGCACCAGCCTCCACATGATACTCAGTGTGAAGTGCTGTAAGGAGGTTGGTGTTGAAATGCTGGTTATGCAAGTGAAGGCCGGTCCCATCACCAGAGCTGTAAGCCTGGCTGAGCACAGTAGTGCTCACGGTTACGTTTCCCCCCTTTACATCATCGCAAGGCTCGGAGGACTGCGCAACAACAGCTGCTGTTCATACCTTTCACATGACGCCCGTCGGCACGTGGCTTCATGCTTCCTCTGTGGTGGAATTAGTCCTGGTGCGGGACCGTGTTGGGGGGGTTAAATCCCCTAACACCCTCTGCAGTGGTCAGTATGTTCACCCTAAGACCAGGGCACTTCTGTGCGGGCTGAAATTGTTCATGATTGTTCACACTTTAATGACATAATCACACAGATTGTTCTTCCACTGTGTGGATTCAGGCTTGGTGATCTGATTGTTCTCGCTGAGACTTGTTGACGATTACAATGTGATCACTCATTACTGTTCTGCGCTGCTGTTGCAGGTGCATTCGGATCGATGAGTCAGGCGTGATTCACGGGATGGGTGGCAGGTCCTGGGGAGGGCAAGAGAGAGAGAGAGGGAGAGAAAGACAGACAGATAGGGGGAACAGAGGTGCAGGGAGAGAGTGATAGAGAGAGAGAGGGGGGAGAGAGGGACAGAAAGAGTTGCTGCAGTGATGTGCCTTGCAGTCTTATTGTCCAAAGTTAGCGCTACATGCAAAGTGGCCTGTTCCTTCACATGGTGGCTAATTAAGTTTTCTGCTTCCTGTGAACTATGTATTAGACTGTATTAGTGAAATCCTTGCGTTGGTATAGGTGTGTTTATTTTGCAGCACAGATGTGCTGTTTCCTACTCTAAAACCCCTTTTATATCTTTTTAGAATGCTTCCTTTCCACAGACCTAGACATTGACAGCTGGATTCCAGAACAAAGACCTCCTTCAGCATACAGATTGCTGTAAATCTGTGGAAGCCTGATTTGATCTCACCCAGTCAATTAACTCATGTCACACTCCATAATTAACTCATGTCAGGCCCAGCCATTAAGCCTGGCAAATTCTGTAAGTAACCCTACCGGGCTCAATAAAAGTCCCATTGGGTAATTAGCCTCACTAATTTACCTGATCGATATTGGCATTTTACCGATGTCACACTCTTTAGGGCTTTAGGGCTATTTATTCAGCCAGCATCATTAAAAACAGGGCTGCTGTATTGTTTTGTCTTGCCTGTCCAAACGCACACCACAGGGGGGCGCTGTAATACACACCCCAACATGCATTCGTTCCCTCCATTATTCTTCCTCAAGGAGCTGAAATTCTGTCTGTGACCTCAAACATGGAGCCAAATGTAGAGCCAGATTTACGCACATAAAACTCGCAGCACAACTTGAGGGATGCCGAGGGTATGGTAGTGCGTTCGCAGTCTGCTTGAAATTAACGTCTGATTTACTATAGCTACGGTTAATTACGCAAGCAGTGAATGGAACTGCCTACTATTTGCATTTGGCCTATGAAGCACAGCTAAAAAGGCAAAGTTCAACAACAACAAAAATCACAGGGCCTAAGCCCTGACCCCTTCATCAAGGCCCCGCCCACTTCACTGTGTTAAACCTGATGTGTATCAGTGTTCTAATGTTGCCGGAAATCACACCAATCGCTGAGGAGCCAGACGCCAGTGAGAATAATGCCAGCTCACAAGCTGCGAGCTGTGCCGTGAGGCGTAGAAAACAGCTGAGCTAAGAGGGTGAAGGGACACTGAGCCAGCGGAGAGCTGGTCCGCAGGGTGAACTGAAAGCACAGCAGCGCACCTGCTTAGCACTGCAGTACTGAGAGAGGCTTTGTGCTTCTGAAGGACACCTACAGACAGGACACTGGGGTACGAGCATGAGTCATGTGCCTCACCATAGCTGTGTATGGTGGAGTACGGAGAGGGGGAGGGGCACAGAGAGGAAAGGAAAAGGCAATTACCTGCGTTCTTTTTCCTCCTTAAAACAAAGAGTGTGTGACAGATTGTGTGACAGCATGAAGGTGTGATTGCGTCTCACCGGTGTGCCAGTGATGTCAATGTATGACTACATCCCTGTAGAGTGGTTGTGTTCCTCGCAGCGTCAGTGGGTGACAAAGTCCGCACAGCGTCAGTGTGTGATTGGGTACTGGCAATGCCGGTGTGCGAGTGCCCTCCTGTATGTTGACTGAGTGTCCGCAGCGCCGGTGTGTAATTGGATCTCCAGGAGGCCTGGAACACCTCCCTCCCCGGGCCGTACACGTTAGCGAGTCCGTCACCTCTCTGACGTCCCTCCGCCTCGGCGGTGCCGTCTCTGTGATGCGCGCGGCGGGAAGCCGGAGGCGCGGAGTGCGTCACCCTTTCTTTCCCAGGACTTCTAAAAATAACCCGTCCTCCAGACTGTGTGGGCATCTGTTTCCAGGGCAACCGCATTCATTCACAACCTCCTAACGCTGGAGAGCACGGGGTGAGGGAAGGGGCCGTTGAGAGCAAGGGGCGTGAGATGAGAATGCGTGTGGCTTGAGATTCATAACCAAGGCATTTAGTGAATGTTATTTTTTTAAAAGTAGAGTGGGTAGTCTTCCCCCCTCTTGTTTTCTCGCGTTACTCAGCCAGTGGAGAGGCAGAGATGGTTACAGATGGGAGATGAGAGAGATGGGGCCCACAGTACAGAAAGTACCGTGGCTGGAAACCGAACTACCTGCATCACAGGGGATTTGTATGTGGGCTGAGTCACTCTCATCCTAAACGTGTTAATTATTCCCATCTTTAAATGTCCAGTGGTACTGTCAATGCTTTTGGAATTTTAAAGAACAAGCTGTTTGTGAAATCAGATTAACTGTCTGATGACCAGTATAACAGTATGAGTGAGTATTACCGTACAGCATTGCTTTACAGTGTCTTGGTCAGGACTAGCATTTATCATTCCCTTGAATCAGGAGACCCACTGACTCTGTGTGGCACTTTACTCCTCTCTTCCTGTTGTACAAACATGTGTCAGTCAGTGACCAATCACTCAGCCTTCCTTTCCCGCTTAGGCCACTCAGATGATGACACGCCCACAGGAGATTTGAAACAGAGAGGACGGACCAAACGACTGCAAGCACCGCGACTGTAACCCCCTGCAACAACCTTGACTGACCAGTAGAGGGCAGCTGCCTCCACCTCCTCAGTGTTACAGAGTGAGTACCACCAGGGTTGCTTACCACCCTCTATTGCCTCACTTCATTCTCTACTGCCCCCAATGCCCTCTGCTGCCCCCCAGTGCCCTCTACTGCTCCCCCCAATACCCTCCACTGCCCACAATGCACTCTACTGCCCCCAATGCACTCTTCTGCCCCCCAATGCCCTCTAACACACAGGACCCCCCGTTTTGTCCAAGGAGGGGTTGCAGGCAGACACAGAGGGTGACACACCTGGTGATGAAGAGGAGGACATGGAGCTCTTCCACCCCATGGACGACTCACCGGCCTTCATCACCATGATGACCTCGGACCACCCCCAAAGCAGGTGAGCGAAGAACGGTAGCAGAGCAAGAGACGGAGAGACGGAGTAAAGCACACTTCTCCTCCGCTGCCCCGGTCACCCATTTCTCTCTCTCCCTGAAGATCGCTCCTCCCTGTATGTAAACCCACCAGGGGATTTGAGAACTGGTCCACGGTCTGTTTTTAGCAATAAGTAGTGCTGCGCTCTGAAATGAAGACATTGGCCTCCGAGCACTGCCCTGGTTCTGGATTATGTGTCATCGTAAAACTGCTCCAGGGGGAACACCTGTTTTGAAAGACGTACTGTACGTTCCCCTGCCCTGATGCTTAAAGAGGTACTCAATTCAGGCGATTCTACGGACCGCGGGGCCGTAGGGCCTAGAACCTCCCATGGGGCCCTTCTGGCCGACTTTCCACATTCATCTTGTTACCCAGAATTCCTAAAAGTCAGCCCTCGGGGGCCCACCAATACGCGGGGCCCCAAGCAGGTCCCTGCCTTGCCTGTTCAGGAGATTTGCCTCTGCTCACCGTGTGTGTGTGTGTGCGTGTGTGCGTGCGTGCGTGTGCGTGGGTGTGTGTGTGTGTGTGTGCGTGTGCGTGTGCGTCTGTGTGCGTGTGCGTCTGTGTGTGTGTGCATGTGCGTGTGCATTTGTGTGTGTGTGTGCGTGTGTGTTTGCGTGTGTGTGTGCGTGTGTGTGTGTGTGTATTGATCCATTTGCATGTTTCAGACTATCAGGGAGTAACCACAGTGTGGCGAATGGAGCTCTCCCTAACAACTGGAACCAAGAGGGCCAAGTGAGTGCCCCTAGACTTCCTCTTCTCTCTCTAATAATTCAGATTAAAAAAGGCACCGTATGGAATGTTTTGAGCTATTGGAAGACAACTATGTATTCCAGACTTTACAGTGGTTATTAAACATCCCAAGGTACTTATCAGAAAGTGTAGGGGTCACTCATTCACACAAACACATACAGTACAGCACACATACCTCTACAGATGCACACGGAAGCAGTTTCTCTCACACTCAAGCTCACACAGAATCCTTTTCTTTCAAACACACATGCACAGCAGTTGAGGTTTTGTAAGAGGAATTGCAGCTGTATTAATAACTGCGTGTGTGCATGTGTGTTTCCAGGGGCAACGGCGTCTTAAGGAACTGCATTTGAGGGAAGGGCGAAGGCGGAGACAGATTCCAGAGAAGCCCAATCACGCGCTCAGCCTGTGGAGTGTCATAAAGAACTGCCTGGGCAAGGAGCTGTCCAAGATCCCAATGCCTGTAAGAGCTCTCTTCACACTGTGTGTGTGCCTGTATGTGCGTGTGCACGCGCGAGTGTGTGTGTGTGTACATGTGTGTGTGTGTGTGTGTGCGCACATGTGCGTGTGTTAAATCCGTATTATCACTGTGTCTCAGTGGCAATGGGTCAGTGAACACTCTAACCGTAACTCCTCCCCCTGCAGCTGAACCTTAACGAACCACTGTAACTCCTCCCCCCTGCCAGATGAATGTTAATGAGCCACTGTAACTCCTCCCCCTGCAGGTGAACTTTAACGAGCCGCTGTAACTCCTCCCCCTGCAGGTGAACTTTAACGAGCCGCTGTCGATGCTGCAGAGGCTGACGGAGGACCTGGAGTACAGCGAGCTGCTGGACTCGGCCTCCGCCTGCCGAAGCTCGCTGGAGCAGCTGTGCTACGTGGCGGCCTTCTCCGCCTCCTCCTACTCCACCACCGCCCACCGCACCACCAAGCCCTTCAACCCCCTCCTGGGGGAGACCTACGAGCTGGACCGTCTGGAGGACTGCGGCTACCGCTCTCTGTGTGAGCAGGTAAACACACACACACACAGACGTGTACGCTAATTACTACGCATACGTATGCACACCCACCCACTTATATGTGCACTCTCAAATACACTCCCACACACTTTCACACACACACACACGTGAACACATTACTTGCATATGCAAATTGCATGCATGCACACTCAATCGCAGGCACACATATGTTCATGCATGCACATACACACTCACACACAGATAGTATTTGCATACAAATACAGGCACACACCCACAAATCATGCATGGCACCGCTTTCCCACAGCTCTACAGTGAAAAAGGAGTATAATAGATAAATGAGGAGATGGCCAAATGAATGTTTAGAAAATAATTTTATGGAATAGCAAATTAGCCTGGAAAAAAGGTTTAAAGTGCTTTTTATTTAGAATGACTTTTTGTATGTACGTAGGTTTGTGATTGTTAATTCTTGCTACTGTCTAAAGTATGGGTGGCATCATTTATATGTATATTTGTATCTTTTAAACCCATTTGGGTTGGGCATCTGAAATGATGCGGGACAATTTAATAATCAATCAATCAATCACTCAATCAATCAATCAATCAATCAATTAATTTAAAAGTCAGTCTTCAGTGAGAGAGGGACATACTGAGCCAGCCTGACTCATGCCCTCCCCAGGTGAGTCACCACCCCCCTGCTGCTGCCCACCATGTGTGGTCCCATAGGGGGTGGAGCCTGTGGCAGGAAATCACCATCGACAGCAAGTTCCATGGGAAGTGTGTCTCCGTGAGGCCTCTGGGTAAGTCTCATTGGTCCGCCACGTGTTTGCACTTAGCAGACATTTCATAGCTGCATGTGCTTACACCTGCACAGCACAGATCTCAGGACCTATCAGATCACAGGCCGAATCTCACCACCAATCAGAACACTACACCAATTCACAGATCAAAGCCAACATCACTGCTCTACATTTCATCCACACCTCCCCCACCCCACTCATCAGGAACGACAGTTAAATGCATCCGTCTGTCCGTGTCTGCGTGTCTCTCCAGGTACGATACACCTGCAGTTTCACGCCAGTGGGAACCACTACACCTGGAGCAAGGTCACCTCCACAGTGCACAACATCATCCTGGGAAAGCTGTGGATAGACCAGGTGCGCCTCATATCACATGACCTGTACCGCCTCTAACTGTTTAATATGCAAATCATGTGACCAGCAGCAAGGCATGTCTGTAACACACACACACACACACACGTGACAAGTTAGAAGCAATTGCCCGAGGTGAGATTTGAACCTGTGCCTCTCATTCGCCCAAAGGCTCCAAAGACAAACCTGTTACCACTCGGCTAAAGGCGAAATCGCTCCTAGCTAAGGGCGATGTCGTTGTTTTGAACATGAGGGCTGCATCGCCAGAGTGTGTTGTCACAATTACATGATGCGAGACCTTCACTTTACTGTACCTCATTGTACTTAATAATCTAGCTGGGATACACTCACTACACACACACATATGCACAAAAACACACGGACACACACATACACAGTCCTGCACACGCACAAGCACACGCACATACACACACATACACATACACATACACACAATCAATTTTCAGTATGTAAATCTGTGTCTATATATGGGGGAGGGATGTGATTTGGTTTAATGTTACAGTTTCCAAGCAAATGACAATAGTCACCATTATGGAGCAGACATCTTATTAGTCATTAAATATAGCTGCAATGGAATTTACCTCTCTCTCTCCCTCTGTCTCTCTCTGTCTCTCTCTCTCTCTCACCCTCTGCAGTCAGGAGACATTGAAATAGTAAATCATGTGACAAAGGACAGCTGCCGCCTCACCTTCTGTCCCTACAGCTACTTCTCCAGGGACGTCTCGCGAAAGGTACAATTAACCAATCAGCACTTAGAATCCCACCATGACTAACCAATGGTCTATTCTGATTGCACTGCAACTAACCAATCGGCACCGCTCGAGACCTGCTGACCAGCAATATTGTTTATGGCACTGAAAGGCGAGACTGACCAATCAGCTTTGCCACTTGCACCGAGTTTAACCAATCCGCACAGTAGATCTTACTGAAATGCTTCTGTCTGCACTGCGGCACTCTGCTGACATGAATTGATGGTGCACTAATGCTCTCTGCTGGACGTTACATGCAATGGCACTGTTCCTATGACGATTTAAAGTCCTTGGTGATGCTACCCTTGTTCAAGCGAATCTGTATAGACATAAATCTGGATAGATAGATAACGCCATCCCCCCCCCCCCGTCCCCGTCCCTCCATACTTGCAGGTGACAGGTGTGGTGATGGACAGTGAGAACACAGCACACTTCGTCCTGTCTGGTACCTGGGATGACAAAATCGAGAGCGCCAGGATCATCGGGAGCAGCCAGGCAACAGGCGGACAGAAGACCGTCTACCAGACCGAGTCGCCACGGCAACTGTGGAAAAAGTACCCCCTGCCGTGAGTCCGCGGCTACGCCCTCCTACATCACAAGCCACGCCCACGTTACTCTACGTTTACCGTGTACGTGTTCCAAGCAACACTGATAAAAAATCTCTTTCCTCCGCTCTCTCTCTCCCTCTCTCCCCCTTTCTCTCTCCCTGCCTTTGCAGGGAGAATGCAGAGAACATGTACTTCTTCTCCTCGCTGGCCCTGACCCTGAACGAGCCGGAGGAGGGCGTGGGACCGACGGACAGCCGCCTGCGGCCCGACCAGCGGCTCATGGAGGCGGGGCTGTGGAGCGAGGCTAGCGCCGAGAAGCAGCGCCTGGAGGAGGAGCAGAGAGAGAGGAGGAAGAGGAGGGAGGCAGGTGAGAGAGGAAGAGCTGGGCTGAAATAGCCGGGGCGATGGATTTGTAGAAGTATGGAAAGAATTTAAATGAATGAGTGTTATTGAGCGCTTCACTGCATAACACGCATTAAAGTAGTAACCTTACCTTGGCTTCATAGAGCATGTGTCTGAGGCATTCAATCCCAAGTGTCCTAGTTACTATAGTATGTGCTGCAGAGGTACTGGCTGTTTTGACAACATGGAGTAAACCCTCTCTTTTCACAGGTGTGGATGATGGCCACCGACCACTGTGGTTCGAGAGAAGGACAGACCACTTCACTGGGGAGAGCAGTTTTGTGTATAAGGGCGGGTACTGGGAGGCTAAGGAATGTCAGGACTGGAGCATGTGTCCCGAGATCTTCTGAGACTCCGCCTCTGATGCTGTGACATCACAGAGTGGGGTGGAGGGTGGATGAATGATTGACAGGTGGCAATGGAGCCGGTTCTATGTGCGGGGACTGTCTGAGGTGTGGTACGTCTGTGTGTGTGTGTGTAATGCACATGTATGATCCCTGAATCTGCTCATCTAGTTCAGCCCTCCAAACCTTCCAAAACCAGGAGCTTCAAACACATTTACCCATAATGCACCTTTTCTCGGCCCAGTGTCCCAGCTTATGAAACAGCCGTCTTGTTTGGCACATTTGAATCCATTTTCAAAACCACCTCCACCAGGACAAACCATGAGAAACAACAAGAGGTTCTGTGCTGTAGGCTGTGCTGTCCAGTGCATGTGGAGCATTCACAGATTGTATCCAGGAACTATTTCCTTAGAAAATTATCAGCGTCACTATGTCTTATAAGTACTCCCCGAAACATGGAAGTAGATGTGGAATGTGGTCGTGGGTGGAACACTTGTAAACGAAGATCAGAGTTTAGAAAGCACATCTTTTCACTGGTTTATGTCTGCCTAAGTGGCTAGCTGAGTCATGGCTTCTAGCTAACGTTGACCATTGGCTCTCATATGCAGCTCTTAGCCAATGTAATTAGATTGGACCACGCCTCAGAGCAGCAATACACTGAGCCTATCAACTGCCACTGTTAAGAATGCAGAAGATTTGCCAGAAATGAAATACACGCCGTTTTGTGCGGCGTTCATGTTCTGCAGAGATAGATGCTTCAAAGTTTCCTCGCTCCGTGACCTTCATAGCTAGCATTCCTCCGAGTTACGCGTTTATACAGCTGAGGCAGGCTGGGCTTAAAGCTGAGCTGCTTATGAAAGCGGCCCTTATCCAGTCCACGGTCCACCACCCCTAAGACCACCCTCGTGTGAAAAGCACTAGTTTTCAAACTGAACGTTACTTTAAAAAAGGGCTCTTCAAGGAGGAAGCTTTGAATTTAACTGCACATGCAAAAAAAAAAAAAAGACACAAAATGTGTTCCTTATGGACAGTTTCTTTGATGGGAAAAAAATCACGGTTTAAAAAGAACTTCAACTGAACTTAAAGATGTCAGTGGCATTCTACAGAAGGGATGAGAGAGGACACATGGTGTTATTGCGGACTTATTTTATTACTGCACCTGCTGCTCTTATATCATCACCCCTCTACCCACACACACACACACACACACAAACCATGAGAATGCAAGCAGAAGCTAGTATTTAAAGGGTAGTTTTATCTATTCTAAATTGAACATTTATTTTGGTTTAAAACTAATTAAATGAAGACAATAAATTTGCCAATTCAATCAACTTGTCGTTGGGGACAGTGTTTTTCTGTGTGTGTGTGTGTGTGTGTGTGTGTGTGTGTGTGTTTGTGGGCATTTGTACCACCTGACAGAAGGTTTGCTCTGTTGCCCCCCTTCACTTCCCTGTCCCATGTCTACTGAATAAAAACAAAGAGACTGATGGAGTGAAGTTGTCGTAGCTATGCAATGCAAAATTGTGGCCCCATTCCCAAATCTGACTGAGTGAAATAAATCAGACCGGGAAATCTCTCCATTTGCAAATGACAGTAAATTAAATTATATTTTAGGATTGATACTTCCTTTTGTATTCTATGACTTCCAAAAGCAGCACGCAGGTACAACAGGTGCTATTAGTGAAATAAGATCAGATCAGATAAAGCAACATTAATAACTGAATTAGAATTTTGAAATGTATAACTTCTGGAGGAGCGTGCCAGTTTATCGCTAGAGGTCTCCGTTATTTCGTCATCAGATCAGGACTGAAGACTGCCGTTACTATGGTGAGGTCACCGCCTGACCACCTGTCATGTGACTTCCACAGCTGCGCATGCTCCCAGCTCTGGGGCCCCAGTGCCAAAAAAACAAAAACAAAAAACAGCCACAGAGACCCCCTGTTCAACCCCCGCAGACCCGACAGCGTTCCTCACCTCTCCTCTGGGGCAGTGCTTTGAGAGGGGTGTGCTGAAACCAAATTTAAAAAAAAAAAAAATTCTAGAGGATTTCAAATAAGACATGACATCACTGTTCTGGTTAATTTAAGAGATGGTAAAAAAAAAAAAATACAAAAAACAAATGAAATGCAAATGACACGTGTTAGGGGTTCAGTCAAATATGAAAACTGCCTGACTGCCAGCAGTCATTTTGGCTATGAACACTGTGAACAGAAACGTGAAAAACCATTACACAGTTTCAGACCACGTGGCTTACTATGATTTGATTTGGTTCTGCACTTGCTGTTTCCTGGCTACACACTGCTTTTGATGCTTGGTCAGTTGGCCTTTCTATCTTAGTGCACTTCTACCATTGCAATTAAAATTGAATTTGCATAATAAATTAATCTATTCAGCTCAAAACTTGGATTTGTTGGCATACTTCGTCAAATTCATTGACCTTTGATTTAGAAGATCTGCCCAGTTTAATAAATAAAGTGGTGATACTGGTGGAAATTTGGGTTTCAGTGGCACACCTCTTCAGAGACAATGCCATTTTGCTGGCTCAGCCACAAAATGCAGGAACGATGTCTTCGGGTCTGGTCAAAACTTCAAGGTGAACAATGTCGCCACAGGAAGAAACGTGGAATCTCCAGAGGGAGAGCTTCCGTCGGGACCTCAGTCTAAAAATCACAGTCCCTGAATAGATTCATCTGGACGCCTTACAAGGTTCCTTCTTCCTTCTGTACCCCGGCTATAAGTGAATTCCCGATACACTTCATAAAATTTTTAATGAATAGTAACGATGAACAGTTATCGGGTCATCATCCATACAAGTTTGACTACGTCATGATTATTCGCCCTTGCCTGCCCCCTTCCTAATAAACAACAGCAACATAATTGGGTGTGAGGAGATTTAAAATCACTCGTATCGCCGCTTAATTGTTGTCCTTGGAATCAGAGGCGAAATAGCATCCTTGCATTCTACTGATAGGGTTCAATTGCCTTCGACACGGAACACGCGATGACTGCGCCGGGTTCGTTGCGCCACACGCTGCGTCTTTGTGCGCGCGCGTCTTAGTTGTGCGTTCTCCAGCTGTTGCTTATTTGCGTTTCTGGCCAGGGCCTAGCAAACTGACGGGGGTCACCTCTACATCCAACCCCACTGTGCCTGGAAGTGTTTCTAAATTCAGCGACGTGCGTGCGGCAGCACTGGTCTTGCTGACAGACAGCAAGAGCGACCATCGGCGAAGCCTTGACTGTAGGTTTCACTGCTGGGGCAAGTAGCTACGGCGCGTCCACAATGACAAAGCTACACGACGAAATAGGTATGTTGGAAATTCCGAAATGACTCTGGAACCTTGCATTGCTGTTGGCGCATGCATTCTGTAGGACTGTAGCCTATCAGATATGTCGCGCTGTAGGCTAAAAACACTGAAGACATTTTACAATGCAGTTGCCTAGTAGGCTATAGTCTAAGTATGTTTATTTTAAACTTGCGTTGTGGCCGTGGGAACAGATATTATGAAATCACTCTGTAATTAGGCTATAATTAATTAGGATCACAAGGGCAATACAGCCGCAAATTTTAAACAGTTTACGGGGGTCTTGTAAAACACTCCGATATATAGCGATTTGTTAAAGGCTGGCGTTAATGAAAAAATGAGTTTAATCGTAGCCTATAATACGATCAGTCATTGTTAACGTGCTAGCGTCTAGTGACTGCTAGCCTTCTATATTAGTTGGTTTAGGCTATTTTCTTTTTCTGAATGTAAACAAAACCCCGTCGAAAGAATATGAAGACCCACTGGAAATTATCCTGCTAATGTAACCTGTTCGAATTCTGGATGTAACGGTAAAACAAAATGGGTTGTATTTCAATTGTCCTTACATTATGTGGCTCTGCTAGCGAGCTACATGTTTTAAATGTCTTTTGTTTATGGTGCAGAATGCAGCTGAAGGGAGTGATGCATTATGAACGAGTGCTTGTTTTAAACTGCCAGCTAGCTAAACGATAATATCGTCGAGCAGCGATCAGCGGACCTAACATTAGCGATTTACATTTCAAAACCAGTGTTTCTTTGCTTTGGGTGGAACTGAAAACAGATTACCTCTACATGGAAATGCAGCAGGGAATGGTGCTGGCTAGCTCGCTAGCAATTGTTATAGCTGCGATCCATCCTGCCGGGATCACGGGACCTTTCGAGTGAAGTAAGCTTCTATTATGGACCGCGGCGCTGTAGCTTGCTGCAGGGAAAGCCACTGTTTGTTGTGCGGGGCGCACGTCATTCGTGAATAATGTGGAACCTTGCCACAAAACCATGTATCATGGGCATGTAGATATGAGTTTCCCGTGTGTCGTGTTTGTTTTTCGACGGAGAATACAGTGTTAGTATTTAAACCATAGGCTGTATAAAAATAAACTCGTCTTGTGGACCAATCACATAAGTCCCCGTGGAGGAAACCAGCATGTAATTTTCAGGATGATTGCAGCTTGCTAGCAGGCAGCAGGCGCTAGCAGCAACGCGATCTGCTCGGCCTCTGACGGAGGTATCGGGTTACAACACCAGCCCCCGGCTTCTACGCAAAATAATAACACGTGTCTGCCGAGGAGAAAATGTTCGTGTTTACATCATAGCAACAGGCAGTCTTAACTAGCAGCGCCGCTAGAGGAAAAATAGCTTGCAGTGAGTTTGGTTATCGCTGACACTTGAACCCTGAAGAAGAATACTCCATTTTAAACAAGAACTTTAGACGTAGCTAACTTTTAAAAATAAAAAAGCGACTTTCGTCACGAACGTAGTATTATGTGTTTGGCTTTCAGAAGAGAGGATGAAGCGAACATGATAACCGCCGATGGCCTCCCGAAGCTCGAGGCGACTCCGGCTGCAGCACGGCCGGCACTAGAGATGCTCCATCTCCTCTCCGCGGTCTTCGTATGGCTGGTAACGGGGACCACTATATCCAGTCTTAACAAATGGATCTTCGCCGTGTACAACTTCAGGTACCCGCTGCTGCTGTCGGCGCTACACATGCTGACGGCCATAGTGGTGGACTA
Source organism: Anguilla anguilla (assembly GCF_013347855.1). Taxonomy (NCBI): domain Eukaryota; kingdom Metazoa; phylum Chordata; class Actinopteri; order Anguilliformes; family Anguillidae; genus Anguilla; species Anguilla anguilla. The sequence goes on from NC_049214.1 coordinate 25,595,962, forward strand.
CGGGCTGATCAAGTTACGGCTGGTCCAGCACAGGGCGGGGGGTGAGCAAGACCTGACAGCCAGCGCCAAGTTCAAGGTCTTTTTGCTCAGCCTGACGTTCTGCGCCAGCATAGCCTTCGGCAACGTCGGTCTCAACTACGTCCAACTGTCCTTCGCTCAGATGATCTACACTACCACGCCGCTCTTCACCCTGGCCATCTCCACACTGGTCCTCGGCAAGCAGCACCACATCCTGAAGTACACTGCTATGATGCCCATCTGCCTGGGCGCATCCTTCAGTGTCATGGGCGAGGTTCAGTTTGACCAGACCGGCTGCTTGTTTGTGTTCGCCGCCACCATGCTACGAGGAGTCAAGAGCATTCAACAGAGTGAGTAACTCGCAATTCAAATGTTAATATTGTGCCACTGGTGTTATTTATTCTATCGTATTGCGTCCCGTAATTTTTGGGTCAGGTCCGTGTTTGTTGTGGGCTAGCATGGTGAATTCAAAAAACATGTAGCTAGCTAGTCAGCTAATTAAATTTAGCTCACTGCTAAGGTGCGAAGCGCCGTCGCTTCCTTAGTTTGGTAGCGTGGGAAAATGTTTAAAAACACCTACTTTAAATGCAGATTAGTGTGCGGTTTAAAATATATTAGCTGATATTATGTATGTATGAATTAATACATTTTAAAGTAACCTTAGCAACGTGGAAAACAAATACCCAAGTTCAGACGGCTCATATGACGTCAACATACATTTATTGGATACAAGCATTCCATGAGTAAGGTCCTGGTCGTAGACCTTCGGGAGGTCTGACTCACAGTGCCGAATTCAGTATTCTGACCACCATCTGCTGTTTTTTTTTTTAGCGGGTGAAAAATCTTCCCACTCGGTATATGTTCTGGTAACTTGTAAGAACTCTTAAATCTTAAGTGATTATAATGCGTCCTCCTAGGTCAGCATTTCATGTTTTTTATTTTGCTTCTGGTGTGCAAGACATCCCGAAGGAATGTGATCCTTCCTGTTTTGGTTTTCCCTCAAAATTGAGCTCAGCTGATCCATGTTAGCTTAAATCGCAGCCACACAGAAATAATTTCGCAACCCTGTGGATTCCTGGCCGAGCCATGGATCCAGGTGGGTGGAGGAAGTTGTTGAGGCTGCTGACTGTCTTGTACGACAGCAGTGCTCATTACGGTGTAATTTGCATTGCGTGTTACTCTATAATGATTTCCATTTTGTGCCTTTGGCTCAGCCAGTTGCATTTATGACACTGTGAGACACATTTTCAAATGAACTGCCATAAAAGTTGAACATAGTTACGCATCCTTTGTGATAAAGTGGTTTCTAATGCAAAAACACACGTTTCATAACCTGTTACTGCACTCAGATTAGCATCTCTACTGGATTGGCTGCTTTCAGCCGGATTTAAGCCCTTTTACATTTAAAGTGTGACGTATAGCTGCCAAGAGTTTGTTCCAGAGTGGACAGGCTATCCTGCTAAATATGAAAAATGCCATCCTTACCTTTTACCCATGAAGATATTGCAGCTTCTTCTTAACCGCTTATAGGTCAGGAGCTGAAGTCCACACCCATCTTGACGTGTGCATGTTGTTTGGGTCCCTGGCCTATATATATACAAATACTAGAAAATGCCTTCTGGTAATTGTGCAAGTTTTTGTTTTTAGTGTTCATTTTCTTCCCATTGGGGCTGTTTGCTGGGGCTCAGACCCTATGGGTCAATTGCAGTGTGCTTAGCTGTAGTTTAAACCTCTGGTTTAAAGCTCTAAACCACAGAACTGAATGTAAACTGGAACAGCTAGTCCTTATTCCACAGCTTTGGACGATGACTGTTCCAGTTGTAATGCAGTTCTGTGCTCTTCACTGAGGTTTAAACTCCAGCTAAGCACACTCCAACTGACCCTATAATTTCTGCTTGTGGCTATGTTTGTATGTGTGTTAGTGTGTATATTTGTATGTGTGTTGTAATCACAGACCAGGATGGCGTATTTTGTATTTCAAACACCGGTTATAAGCTAAGATGGGGCTCTCACTTTAGTCTGGGCTCAATGCTGTTTTTCTTGCATATTGGACAGAGTGGCGCTGTATGTATGTAGGTATGTTTATGTTTATGTAGATATAAGAATGTTTATATATGATATTATCAGGTGTATTCAATTGCTTCTTTAGTGCAGGTATAAGAGAGCTTTCAGTATCTTGTTTTGATTCTAGCCTTTTGTTTGCCTTTAAAATTTGTTCTTGGCGTGTGTCAACATGAGGACCAGATTTGTGCCAATGAAAGTCAAGGAAGCAATATGCGGCTGAGAAATAAGGGGAAAAAGAACAGTCAGCGACATAGGCCAAACCTAAGTCTTAACAAAACCAATTGTTTAGGACATCATTAAGAAGAAGGAGAGCCCTGGTGATCTATCTGATGTAGGTGTACATTTTTGTCTTGCGTCTGTTTGTTTGCTGCTGTTCGTTTCGGGAAGTTCAATGCTCGCTAATGCTAGTTTTGCGCTTGCTTGTTTAATGCTCATCAGGGTAATTTTGTTTTGGTTGCTTGTATAACTTATTTTAATGTTCAGTGGTTTGTTTGACAAGTTGTCAGCCAACTTTGAACTACTCGCACTCGCTGTCTTTCTTGGAACTACTGTACGGCTTCTTCTATGGAATTGCTGCACTTCGATCCCTGGTCTTTGTACTTGTGTCCGGACCGCAAGCCGCTCTGGATAAGAGCGCCTGCTGAATGGAAATAAAAAGGCGTCCATTTTGTGTGCGCCGCAGGTATCCTCCTCCAGGAGGAGAAGATCAACTCGGTGTTCCTGCTCTACCTGATGTCCATCCCCAGCTTCTGCATCCTGGCGGTGGCGGCGCTGGTCCTGGAGAACTGGTCGGGGCTGGAGTGGCCGCCGCAGTACGACCGGCGCCTCTGGCTCCTGGTGCTGCTCAGCTGCCTGGGCTCGGTGCTCTACAACCTGGCCAGCTGCTGCGTGATCACGCTCACCTCCGCCGTCACGCTGCACATCCTGGGCAACCTGAGCGTCGTGGGCAACCTGCTGCTCTCGCAGCTGCTCTTCGGGAGCCAGCTGTCGGCGCTCAGCTGTGCCGGGGCGGCGCTCACGCTCTCCGGCATGCTCATGTACCAGAACTCCGAGCTCATCGGGCGCTACCTGGACTCGCGGTGGGCCGCGCGGGCCCGGGCAGAGGCGGGGGCGGGGGCGGGGCAGGCTCAGGGAGAGGCCCGGCCGGGCGGCGGTGGCGGCGAGGGAGACGCCGATCGTAAAGCGGACGGGAAGATGGACTGAGGGAGTGGGTGGAGGAGAGAGAGGGAGGGACGTAGAGGTTGGTGGCGGACTGGGGTGCTTGCAGTGAACCCTCCCTCCAAACCCTCCCCTCCCCCCTGCATCTGTGCCCCCACCCTCACCCCCTTCCCCAGCCGTCCCAGTGCCACAGAAAGTCTACGAGAACAGAACAGTTTTGGCGGCTGCCAGGGGCGAGGGGTGTGTTCCATGCATAAGTCTGGCTGGTATTGTCGTCATGGTGCCTGGGACGTTTACTTGACCTCTTATGGGTTGTTCTCATTGTAGGGATGCGCGATATATCACAACGATAGTTATCAAATGCAATAGCGGTTGTAGCCGCCATATTGTGCCTTATCTTTTCTTTTCTCTTTTTCTCTTTAATTATACCTGAAGCGGTTAGTAAACAAACTAAAGAGACTGTGAAATGCATCCCGAGGAAAAAAACATGTTACCCTGTTATCTATTGGGTGTTGATAAGACAACCAATGAACACCAAGGTCATAGAGCTTCCACGTGATCATGTGATGTGTTTTTGTCAATCACATGGAGCTGCGAGGCCTTCCTGCCGATTGGCTGTCTTATGGTCACCCAACAGATAACAGCTGTGTGGTTTTTCCAGAAGCATTTCACGTGGCCTCTGAAGTGAGGTAGTTTACTGCCCTGTCAGGTAAAAGATGAAAATAAAGGTAATGTGCCACACGGTGGCTGTGACCGGTATTGCATTTGATGATTATCGGCGCGATATATCACCTGTCCCTGTCTCACTGTATACCTCTGTATCTGGTGCCAATGCGTTCTGTCCACCACCATACCCCCCCCCCCTCCCCCCCCAAAAAAAATAATGAGACCAGCCAGCATCCATGTGACCCCCTCTCCTCTCTGTTCTGTATCAGCACTGTGAAACCACCATAGGCTAACGCTGGGGTGGGGGGTGGGGGGGTGTCAATACCGCCCTGCACTTCCTTCCGAAAACTGACGCACAAGAAGCACTAAGTACTGTCACCCCCCCTCCCTCCCCCCCACACACACGTCTGGGCTGGTTTTTAAGGCAGCTTTCTGTAAATATAGGGGCTACTGTAAAGCACAGAGATGCTCAGCTTGGCTCGCTGCTGTCTGTCCAGAGTTCCGTTTACTTTTCAACGGACACAGTTTTGCACACGAGAGCTGAACAGGGTTTCTGTTGCCTTTTTTCTTTTTTAAAATTTATTTTTAGTATTTATTTTTTTAAATTTTATTTTGGTTTATATTGCACAATGATCGTGAGTGGGCTCTGAATTGCAGACTTATTATTATTATTATTATTATTATTTCATTATTATTACCTCATCATGTGTAGTACTGACATTTCATTTTTGCACGGTTGCCATGGTTTCAGCGTCTGAATACAGTTTGTTGAGACCAACCTGCCCCCCCCCCCCCCAACACCACCGCTCGCCTCTCCAGTGTCCTTCCCCCCAAGCCTGTAAACTTAGCACAAAGTCTCACAGATACCCCACATTATACATGCCTACCTGCCCCCACTGCCCCCCTCCCCAAACAATAACCCTCCTCTTCCTTGCTAGAATTCATTGGGCTACTCAGCGAAGTTCGTAGTGAATTATCTTTTTATGTGCTTTCAGCTCTTTTTATTTTTATTCAAAATTTTTATAATGCCAGGCTGGGGCAGTATTGGTGTCCCTCCCTGCCCTTGTTGGGGGCGGGGGTGGTGGGGTGTGAGGGGCGTGTCTGTGTTTTGGAAGACGTGGGTGCGGAACTCGCACGGGCTGTGAGAAATCTCCCAGAGTGCACTGGGGCGCCCACGGGAACGGCCGCGTGTGAGCCAGGCTTAATTCTTCGCCCACCCCTGACCTTTCACCTTGACCTCCCACCGCTGTCTCTCTGCGCACAGGGGACAGGAAGTCTCTGCTAAACGTCCGGTCCTGACCGTAACTTCAGATACTTTTTTTTTTTTTTTTTTTTGTTCGTTTGTTTTTATTGTAATTTTTTTTTTTACATTTTTTTGTTTTTAAATGTGAGGAATTTAACCGTAAAAACTGTTCAGCCACCAGGTTTGTCCCCCCTACCCCCGCCCCCTCATTGGCTGCATGCACTCCGCATGGTACGACACTGGATGTGTTGCGACATTTGACCCAGGAAGTGAAACGGTGGCGAATGCCCTGTTTTGGTCACATGAGAATGCCATGCACTTGTCTTCACACTCTCCCCATTGAGCTCCTGTAAGTCTGTTATAAAAGTAGCTTAATCTGCGGCTCAGTGTTTCCCAGCCTCGGTCCTGTAGGCGAGCTGTATAAGCCGTTTTCTGTCCTAAGTAAGCACTCACCTGCATCATCTGTATGGCCTATTTACATTGTCATTCATTTGAATTCTCTTAACCGCAAAACCGATTGTTGACTAAACTTTTAAGTGAATAGAAATGGAAAGTTCATTGACATTACTCATTTTAACGGGCAAATTGATGGGATTTAATTGGCAGGTACTGTCTTTTACTAAAAATTCAGCGCTTTTCTTCCTCAAAGTGCAAATGACGCATTCCACTGTGAATTGATGTCGAGTCTTGATCAGTATTGCAGTAACCACTCAATTAAGCCTGTCTAATTAAGAGCTGTTATAATGAATGCCAGCTGCAGCAGCATGCTCCTGAGGACCAAGGTTGGGAAATACCGGTTTGGACCGGTTTTTATACTCAGAGCAGGTCGAGAGAGTGGCTCTGCTGGAATAGAATTTTTAACAGTTCTGTGATGGATTAGTCGGGCTGCCTCTCCAGTGCTCTTGGGGATCAGGGTGTGAAGGTTCTGAGGTAGATTAGCCAGGCGGCTGCCTGTTCAGTGGATTCTGCTGAGGCCTACTGAGAGACAGGACCGCGTGTGAGACGCTAGCGTCCTCCTGTCTGAAGTGAAGCAGAAATTGCACTGGAAATGTTGCCTTTGTAGCGAGGCTACTCGTTTTACGTTATCGGTGTTGTCTGAGGGGTTTACAAAGCAAATGTTAGATGTAAATTATTTTATTATATTTATGCATTTTACAATCATGGGAAACTGACTAAATATACTGGTTGCAGGAAAAGAAACAAATTGTCTGTCTTTATTTCAATTGATTGTGAATGGGAAACAAATGGTGCAAGGTTTGAACAATAGAACTGTGTGACTGTGCTCCATCTGCTGGGGATTTTGAGCAACTGCTAGCAAGCATGCACAATGTGTGTGTGTACATGTATAACATATAGCTTTGTCAACAAATCAGAATATTAGACCCAACATGTTTTTTATTATTATTTTAAGGATCGGGGTGCATTCAAAGTTGTCTTCTTTAAAAAATTTAAAAAAATCCAATAGGATACACATATTATGGTTCAAATATAGCTTAAATATTAAGCTCGGCTTTCTTAACCGTTTGAAGAGAAGGTTTTTTGGAATGTTCTAGAACTCGGTTACTTTCTAGTACCAGTGGCGATTGTTACACCAGCATTAGAATGTTCAGTTAAGAGCATTCTAATCGCATATTTGTGATCTTGCACCTTAATGGGTTCATTTGTCTCCGATCGCACCTTCTACCTTTTCATACTTTCCGAATGAAGGATGCACTAGAATGCACTGAAAGTACACTCTAGTACTGTTTTATGTACATACACTCTCATTGTCTTGTGAACAATAGGCACTTTGTGCACTTTTTTTGTGACTTAATTCACACAGAGAAACTGAAAACTGAAGAATTTTTTTTGCAACCACAGGACTTTTGGCACCTTTGAACTGTGGCAAGTAGTATATGATTTCAGTAATGGAATGCTGATATGCTGTACAGAATGCGTTTTGCTGAGGTTTGTTGTTTAGAGAATTAAATTATGCGTATCAGGAGACTGCAGTAAGATTTACCGTACTGGGCATGCCCAAGTAGTCAGAGTCAAAGACCAGTAGTATACACAGGCCTGTCCGCGACCTTATAGTCACAGCAAAGGTGGGATCAATAATCAAGTTTTTAGTCTGGCAACCGTACGTGTGGTGTGGCTTATGACTAGGATTTACAGCTGTGGTTTGCAAATGCAGTGGATTTGAATATGATTGGGCAGTGCTGTCGTGAGTAATGCTAAATGCTAGTTTGAAAAACGATGCAGAAAAGCAGACACATTACACTGACATCATTCTTGCTCAAAGATTCTTTTTTTATTATTATCCCAAGCTGAATTGACCAAAATATGGGAAAAATTTCAACCAGGGCACCACATTCTTCACAAATACAAAAAATGATGGCCAAAATATATTTTTAATAAAAACAAATCTTGCCTTATCTGCTTCAGATTCAATCTTGTTTTAGTATAGTGTTTTTTTTTTTTTTTAGTTGGTTTATCAGTACAAAAAGTGTCTAAAATGATGACAATGTAATTGAAAATTCCAAAGCTGACAATGTCAACAAAAATGTACAATGACGTTATTGCCCACGCTGTTGAGCTAACTGCGTTAGTAAGATGTTATTTGGCTCTGTGTAATGTCCAAAGTGGTAGATTGTCACGTAACTTTCAAGTGCTGATTTGTGTGTACGGTTGGGGATTTGTACGGAAGGGTCATATAAGGCTGCTGTAGTTCTACTGTTGGCCATTGGGTGGCTCTCTTTCCTCTTCGTTCTTAGCCTTGAGTCGATGTTCCTCGGTCTCGTGAGGTGGAGAGACATTTGAGTCAAACGTAAATCTGCTAAACGAGCTGAACTTTCACTCACTCATGAACTTTATGCGAATACAGATTTGCAATTTGCCGGAGCGCATTTAAACACGAGAATGTTCATTGACATTTTCACGAGGCACACGCAATAAAAAACGCCGTCATGGCAACGCACCCACTCTTACATAAATCCCACATTAATCTTTCTCCAACCGTGATGGTTTATGTGCCCCTCTGTCTGATTCTGCGTTTATGTTTCTGTCTCTGTCTGTTTGTCTGATTCAGTGTTACATCTCTGTGTGTTTGTCTAATCCATTGTATATGTACCTTTTCCATCTGTGCACTCATGTGCTCCCTATCTGCTCAGTAAGGAGCAGGTTGGCTGCTCAGAGGGTCGGCTGGTATCTTGGAGGTTGGGGGGAAGGAAGAAGTAACCATATTTGGAAAAATTTAGATTCTTGACTCTGTATAATCTATAAAATGTATCTTTAATGGTTTTTTAACATTTTACATTTTTAAAACGTTATTCCTCTAAAACAGTGGTGTCAAACTTGTGCCATGGAGGGCCGTGTGTATGCAGGTTTTCATTCCAACCAATTAATGCTGCCTTAATTGAGTCCAATTACTCATTCAGCCATATGCGTTTAACTGCATTGAAGCACAGAATATAAGAATTTTTTTATTTAGACAATGCGGGTCACCATAGACGTCGGGTCACCATTGTGCACAAACCTGCATCCCTAATTCAGCAAATAATTTAACTAATTATATAATCAAGATCTGAGGCTGGAATGAAAACCTGCATACACACGGCCCTCCATGGCACGAGTTTGACACCACTGCTCTAAAAGGTCAAAAGGAACAAAAATACATTTAAACATGGACATTCCCTAAATTTCAAGAAATTAAGAAACACAGAAAAAGGAAACCTAATACCAACACTCATGTGTATATTTAACTAATAATCACACAACAATAATTATTTTAAGACATAACTTACTTAAAATACATTTTAAGGATAATAAAACAGCAATACGTGTGCTCGGGATGGGGTGAAGAGCGGGTGCCCCTCCTAGGGGGGTGGACTATATGATGAGTTCTTTCCAGTGGTCCACCCCCAATTTCTCTCTAGCCAGGTCCTTGTTTTGAACACCGTCCTGGAGGAGGTTTTGAATAGAATGGGGGCTCGTTGGTCTAGGGGTATGATTCTCGCTTCGGGTGCGAGAGGCCCCGGGTTCAAATCCCGGACGAGCCCGGGCAGAGATGCACATGTATAATCTGAGGTCATTGTGCATAAATAATACATTTAAAAGAAGGTTAATTTTATATCTGATGGCCTGAGATAGATTAGCGGCCTATCCAGGGTGTAATCCTGCCTCTCGCCCAATGCATGCTGGGATAGGCTCCAGCACCCCTCTTGACCCTGCCCAGGATAAGTGGGTACAGATAATGGACGGATGGATGGATTTTATATCTGAGAGAGGGCAAAACTTAAAAATCTGTGGGGGGCACATGCTCCTTTAGTTTGAATGGCTGGTAGCTATAGTCCCAGCTGACTGAAACCCTTCCGTCCCTGGGCAATGCTGGCGCTGTGTGTTGGCATGGTCCATCCGTGCTCTAAAACCGTGCCACCCGGCAGTCCTTAAGCATGATTTTTAACATTCAACAATCTGTGTACCGTGTCACGCAGCAAGGCGTTAAGCTAAATCAAATAATACCGCACAGTCCAGTTTAATCGTAATTAACGCGCTGCAGTTGACGTCTATTTAGGAAGGAGGGAAGAAGAGGAAGGAGACGGAGGAGGAGCGAGAGGTCAAAGTGCCGTAGCCGTCCTGACTCCGTGAATCGTAAACATCGATTTCTGGACGGTCATCTAATGCTCGTTTTATGTGTCCATTTTGTAATGTTCCATTGGGCTTGCGTAGGATTTCAAGCGAAGTCAAAGTTCCTGAATGTAGGGCACCTCCACACGGGGCGCGTGCGGCGTTCACATGTACACGTACCGCCGAACGCGGAGTATGTTCCTGACAGGGGTGTGATTCACGCCGGCTGTGCACACACGAGTGGGATGTGCTAGATGGAGCGTTTCAACACAAACGCAAACATGCTCCTGAGGGAACATTCCCTCGCGGGAATCCAAGAGCGGCGTCGCTTTATTCTGAGTTATCGGGCCTGCGACCTCACGAACTGCCGCGTATAAATCGTTCCCGTGGAAGCATGGAAAAAATGACCTTTTATGGTGTACAACAGTTTAAGGCACATTACAAGTGTGTGTGTGTGTGTGTGACTACATCTGCCTCCTGTCGGTTGTAAACACAGCAATGTTTCCTCGCAACACTGTTTTTTTTTTTTTGCCTCAGAGTACGAGAAGTCTTTTCCTTCTATTAACACTTAACTGTCCTCTTCAGCTACACACGCAGCACAGCACCTCTTTAAACCCTCCTTGGCTGTAGGAGATGGGAGGATACCTTGCGTGTGACAGACTGGGGGAGTTTTGCCTGTGTGAGTTACTGTAAAACTGGTCTGAAGAGAATCTTTGGGGAAAGTGTCCCTCCCTCTCTTCTTACCCTCCTCTTCCTCAGCTCGTGTGGAGTGGCATCTGAGTACCGGTGTGGAATTGCCTGCCCGATGCCCGGCCCCCGACCAATCGCGAGGCGCGGGGGCGTGGCCTCAGGTAGGACTGAAAAGCTGAGGGTCCGGCTCATTGGCTCAGAGGAGGGAGAGGACCCTGGAGAGAGAGAGTGGCGCACGCCCAGCTAGAGCGGGAGAGAGCGAGGCGAACCGCTGTGAAGAACTGAACCCCGTGAACACACACGCCGCTGCGAACACCACCCTCAGCGCCCACCAACACCAGCACCACCACCACCACCCGCTCATCCAACAGCACCGCAAAATAAAGAACAGGTAAGTGCAGGTTCCTCTGTGTTCCGTTTAAATACTGGAGCCCTCAAGCACCCAGTGGACACTTGTCTGGCAAAGACTGTGCTTTCTTAACCTTTGCATGTGAGTGTGTGTGTGTGTGTGTTTGTGTGCATGCTTTCTATATAAAAATTTGACCTGAAACTTTGACTTGTGTGGCTGTAGCAGTAAGTAGTATTAGGTTTGAAAGATATATTGAGGGACATCTTTCCATGAGCTTAGAATTCATTCTGTCATGACTTTTTTCCAGTGGAAGTGCCAGTTGGAGGACATTTCCACTGTGTATGTGTATGTGTGTGTGTGTGTGCGTGTATGTGTGTGTGAGGGTTAGTGTGCGTGTGTGTGTGTGTGTGTGTGTGTGTGTTTTTTAAGACTGTTTATTGCTGGGAGTTTTTTGTTCTTGTGAAGAGTCCTCACAGGGGAGAGAACTATTCACAACGTCTGCAACGCTGTCTGTGCGCTTCATTATAGTATAAACTCCACCATTCACTGTATACATTACGATGAATTCACTGACTGTTAAGTCAAACAGATGCTATCTCCTGTTTATATGATGTCGTACATTTGTGCCATGGTGGGAGGGGTTAAAGTAGAGCTATCAATAAATTTTCCTCTGGGTGTTTGTGTTTCAGTCAGACGCTCGGTCAGTTGGTCAGACGCGTGTGGGCTTGGCTACAGGGCAGAAGAGGTGACGGTAACTGAGCTACAGCTCCTGTCAATCTCTCTCTCTCTCTTTCTCTGTCTCTCTCCCTCTCTGTCTATCTCTATCTTGGTGCCGGCTAAAGGAACTGCTCTGTTATATTTTCAATTAGGTCATCAAACTCTGCATACCAGCCAGACCTCGCTGTTCTGCTACCTCTAGGGCATCTGGTACTTACATACATTAGCAACTGAGCTCTCTCTCTCTCTAATTTCTTTTTCATCTCTTCTCTGCAATCATTTTTTCCTCCGCCTCTCATGTTTCCACTGCACCATGCACCCCAACAGGAGCACTGTAACCCAAAATGTGTGCTCGCTCTGACGTATGCCCCAGAGAGCGAAAAAAAAAAGAGGGAAGTAACACAGCAAAACTCATGGAAATACTTTCTGTCAGTTTTAAACTGTTATTGAGCAGCTGGTTGAATAGTGTACTGCTAAACTGCACTTAAAAACTTGGATGAGTTAAGTCAAGAGGGAGGGGAGGGAGGTTATTTTTACACACTCATGTCCTGAAATGCAGAGTAATGTCGTTATAATAAGGCCTGTTTTGCCAGAGCCGACTGTGGCCAGTCGCTCCATTGGACAAAGCATAACTGGCGTCTGGATCGCCCAGGTTACAGGAGGGTTCGAGGGGGGGGGGCATAACCTCTCGTTTTCTGTTCTCACCTGTATGTTAGTTACTGTGACATCGGCTACTGTAATGTAATCTGGGATCGAAGGGGATCAGAGGAGCTCTTGATTAAAGGGGGGAGGGGGGGGGGTTAAATCCATGCCCTGGCTGGAGCAGACAGTCTGTCTGTCAATGTCAGATCCTCCCCCATCACAGAGGGGAGAAGGGGGAACGCTGGGAAGACTGACTTAGGTACAGACACACACACTCACAGTGTCATAGTGTTCAGAAATGAAGAAAGCCGTTTGAACTGAGCAGCATTTAAGAAGGTAAGAGACACACTTAGTCTATATGTGTGTTTGTGTAAGTTTGTGAGAAAGAGACAGACATATCCTTTGAAGTGATATACAACGAACATGATTATAATGAACTAACATAATGTAATGGTGGATGAATAAGAGTGGTTGCTGCTGAGTTACTGTGCTGTCAGTACTGTGATGGTGACTGTTACTATAGTTCTCAGTTGCTGTGCTGTGAAGGTGACAGTTGCTCTCGAGTTGAGTTACTGTGCTGTCAGTCCTGTGACGGTGACTGTTGCTATAGCCGTGTGTTCCTGTGCTGCCAGTGTAGTGAGGAGGGACTATTACTACAGTTCCGTGTTGCTGCGCCGCAAGTGTTGTGGTGGTGACTGTTGCTATAGTGCTGCACTGGCCAAATAAGGAGGGAATGTTGGTGGTGCAGTGGTTCCCATGTATTCACCATCTACCAACCACTGCCCCTCTGTCACGAGGCTAAGCCTGACTGGCACAGTGGCTAGGGGAGACAGCCCTGATGACAGATCTGTGGAGGGGACACGCATAGGCGGATTCCAAATCCGGCAGCCTCCTGAAGTCAGGAGAAGGTCGTTGTGGGTTTGCTCGAGCCACTGGAATCAACCCGGCAGTGCCAAGATGGCGGGTGTAGGGATGTAAGGCACACCTTTACCCTCACCTTAATATTTTCCTTTGCACAAGCCGCTTGCCCCCCTCCCCCCATGAAGTCTTGTGGCATGGGGATTGATGATGAGTACAGGCTAAGGGTGTGGCTGGGAGCACCTAGCCAGACCCAGGCAGCAGGGTAGCGATGATCATTGGGGATCAGTGCCCTCGCTACATAGTTTGACCTGTGTGGTGTTTTGCACTGGTTTGATAGTTTGTATGTGTTCTGTGTTGTGTGTTATGACTATGTTGTGTGTTGTGGTTTTGGGCGGTTAGTGCACACCGGTTTGTGCCTCAGAAGTGCAGTAATTCTTTTAGCAGCACCAGAGGGATTTATAACGTGCGGCAAATAGAAGCTGCCGCACTGATATCTGGGCCGTGTTCTGGGAAAATATGTCTGGCTCACAGAAAAAAATGTGATTTTTATTTCAAGTTTTATTACTTATGTTATTTTTGTAGCTCAGTTTGCTATTGGTTATTTGTGAGTAGTGTATCGTTCCAGCTTACGCTTTGAAAACATAAGTGTAATGGTTGCCATGGCAATAAAGGCATCTGAACTGAACTGACCTTTGATCTCTGACTTACAAATCTGTACATAGGCCTCTCAGTTTTGGCTTATCAGTGTACAGTCTGCTACAGATTCTCACACAGACACTCGAGCAGATGATTTGAGCATTTACAGCACCATGCAGAAGGTCCTGTAACCCTGTTATTATTAAGAGTACGTTGGCTAAGTGTTTCCATTGTTTAATTTTTTATCAGCACCTTTTCTTTTCGAAACATCATTATCCATCTCTTCTGTCTGTTCCCTCAGCTGTCATTTTCTTCTCCTTTCTCCATCTGTTTTTTATTGTGCTCTTTGCCATCCTCCGTTCCCTCTCCTCTTTAAATGTTCTTCCTCCCACTCTCCCTGTGTTGTTTCAGATGGAGCCAGGGGTGGAGCTGAAGGAGGGGGAGGTCTCTGTGGATGAGGGGGCGGGGTCCATCAAAAACAGGGCGGGGCCTGTGGTGGAGACAGTGACAGCCAATGGGTCCCCCAAGGAGAGCGTCGCCAAGCTTACAGCTGAGCAACTGGCTGCTATCGAGGACGAGGAAGCCCTGGACAGGATGGTAAACGAGTCACTCACTCTTTTACACTCACTCACACACACACTCACACGCATACACACTCACACACATACACACATACACACACATTTTTCTCTCTCCCTCTCTGCCATTGGTCTCACACACACACTCACACACATACACACACATTTTTCTCTCTCTCTCTCTGCCATTGGTCTCACACACACACACACACACACATTTTTCTCTCTCCCTCTCTGCCATTGGTCTCACACACACACACATACACACACATTTTTCTCTCTCTCTCTGCCATTGGTCTCACACACACACACACACACACATTTTTCTCTCTCCCTCTCTGCCATTGGTCTCACATGCACTCAGACGTACAGTAGAGTTGCAAGATATTCGGTTTTTGAATGGAATGTCAGGTTTTCAGAGTATTTGTCCATGTCCTGGACAATATAATGTCCGGTCTGATTAATTGATTGGAAGAATGTACCAATAGTTTGTAATGAATTGTCATCTGAACTACCCCCCAGTCCGCTATTCCCCCTCCTCCACAGTCCGCAAAATGTTCCAATAGCGATAGCAAGCATGCCCCCACTCCCCCCTCCAGTAGCAGCACCACTCCCCCCAGGTCAGAATAACACTGGGACAGCGACGGGGAGCACACTCACCCGATGTGCGTTTGTTGTTTGGTGTCGGTGGTGTGTTGGGAACAGTTGGATGAGACGTCGGATTTTGAGGAGAGGAAGCTGATCCGGGCCGCCATGAGGGAGCTGCGCAAGAGGAAGAGAGGTGAGATCAGAGAGGAGGAGGAGAGGCTGAACGGACATCCATCCATCTGCCTGCCTGCCTCTGTCTCCATTGTAGGCCTCCTCCTTTTGTTCTGTATCAAAATGATCTAGTATTGTACACTCTCTCTCTTCTCTTTCTTGCTTTCTCTTTGTGTATGTCTCTCTCATTCCCCTTTTCTGTGTCTGATTCTTATTCCTGCTTTGCTTGCAGAGGTTCTCTTAGGACTCTCTCAGCAGGACACAGGTATGGGTCTGTTCCACAGTGAACTTGGTCTTGTGGTCATTTTGTTTATTTTTTTTTTAACTGAGCTGTTCTGTGATACCTTTTTTCTCTTCTCTTCTTCTCTCTCTCTCGCCCTCTCTCTCATATGTTTTATTTCTCTGAACCGGCTTCTCACGCAAAAAATCTATTGCTGTGTTCCACAACCTTTCTCTGCTCTTCTCCTCCCTCCATCCTTCCCTCTCCCTCCCTCCGTCATCTCTGCAGACCAGAGAGAGCAGGAGCGCACCTCTCGACAGCAGCCGAAGGAGGAGCAGAAGGTGGAGCTGAAGGTTCGGCCAGGAGGGGGCGATGCAGGTGGGGTGCTGAAGAAGTTTGAGAAGACTACTGACAGCAGTGCACACAGTGAGTGACCCCTGACCTTTGAGAACCGCCTCCTGATTCACGGAACATTTTACAGCAGGACGCCTGCATTGTGTAAAATGCCTCTGCCTTGTTTCCGGATGGACTTATTTGGATGGTCTCAAATAATTCCCAAGATGTGAACATTAACTGAGGAGAGAGGTCTTGTCTGGCATTTGTTTGTCACAGATTTCTTTCACAAATCCACCCGTCCTGGAGTGGATTTGAATTTGAATGCATCTGATTCACTCTACTGTGACCTCTGCCTCAGTAGTCTTTTTGCCGAGTTCAGATAAACAGCTGTCAGACTGCTGGTGTTGTCTGCAAATGTGCTTTAAAACCTGTTACCTTGTGTCTGCAAAGCTGGCCCTATAACCATTGTGCCACACTCCATTTTATCTTCCATTTGCTTATTGTATTCTTTTTTACTCCACAGAAGGGGCAGTGCCAACTCAGCTTTCCTCCTCTTCCACCAGCAAAAAGAAAGTGGGCAGGTGGGTCGCAAAGGACACTTCTGCTGGTAGCAATTCCATTACTCTAGTTCTAGCTCTGTCTGAAGATGCATAACCAGCAGTAGGACCCACGGCGAGTGAGGGGCGAATGAGGTCTGGCCCCTGTTTTCGGGCAAATCCTTTTTCTTGTACTGCCAGGGCCCAGTTCTGACAGTACTGCTCCAGTAGACCCAGGTACCGCTCTGACCGCTTGCTCTCTATGGCACAGCGGGACCGGTTGTCTACACAGAGCAGATCTATTCTCTTGCTCTACCCTCTCTCACTCTCTCCCGCTCTTTCTATGCCCCTCAGTATTTTCGACCGGCAGGATGAAAGCCCTTTGCACGGAGGAGGCGGCGGCGGCGGCAGCAGCAGCGGGCTGAAGGAGCTGGAGAGGCGGCAGGCGGAGAGACGCAAAGAGCTGATGAAGCCCAAATCCTCCGTCACCCCGACCCGCCAGGCCGTGATCCAGAAACTGGAGAGGGCGGGCGGAGGCACGGGGTGAGGAGAGAGAGAGAGAGAGATGGAGAGCCATAGCTTGAGGCTGGGAGAGAGTGAGGGAGGGAGGGAGAGATGGAGAGGTGGAGCCTGAAGTTAAGAGAGATGGAGCCCTATGAGGAGGGATGGATGGAAACACCGGGAGCTATATCTGCTTTCCTGAAACTGTGCATTGTTTTTTTCTCATATGACACACTGATTTCTTTATCTCTATCTGTGGCTCTCTCTCTCTCTTTGGCTCTCTCACTCTCTGCTCTCTCTGTTTTTCTCTCTCTCTCACACACGTGCACACGTGTTTCCAAAGTGTTATCTGAAACACAATAAGTACAGTGATAAACAGAACAAGAAAATTACATTAAAATAGCAATGGAGATAAACTGGGCACTATTTCTTCACAACAAAAAAAATAAATAAATAAATAAAATATGATAATGTATAAGCTCTCTCTTTCAGACTGCCTGTGAGCCAGGTCTGCAAAATATCACGCTCTCCTGGGTCTGGTGTCCCCAACAGTAAAAACGTCAAACAGATGCTGCTGGACTGGTGCCGGGCCAAGACCCATTCCTATGAGGTCAGAGTGGTTCTGCTGCGATGTGCAAGGCTCCTCCCCTCTCTGTGTGAGAGTGTGAGAGAGAGAGAATGTGTGTGTGTGTGTGTGTGTGGGTGTTTGTGTATGTGTGTGCGTGAGTGTGTGGGTGTTTGTGTATGTGTCCAATAACGTGTGTTCATGCAGGTGAGGGTATTCGTGAGCTAATGCGATTGTGTGTGTGCGCATGTGCGTTGCGTATGTGTGTGTGACTGTGTGTATGTATGTCTGTTTCTATTTGCATGTTTACCTGTGTTTGTTTTTGTGCAAGAGAAATTATGTGTATATATGTGTGTATGCCTACGCTCTCCTGAGAGAGTGCGATAGTGTGTGTGTGTGTGTGTGTGTGTGTGCCTGCGTGCGTGTGGGTCCAGATCTAACAGCAAGTTGGACTGTATCTCACCCACCCACTTAGCGCTGAGTAATGAACCCACACTGCCAAATGGCATCCCGCTCATTCATGCACTTCAAGTGCATTTAATTATTAGCTTATGCATTTGTCTTTAGCGCTGAAAAACAAAAACAAAAACCTGCTGGGTGTGGCTGCAGTCTCACCCCCCGCCACCTCTCCTACAGAACGTGAACATTCAGAACTTCTCCTCCAGCTGGAGCGATGGCCTGGCGTTCTGCGCTCTCGTTCACCACTTCTTCCCCCACGCCTTCGACTACTCCTCCCTCCGGCCCACGGACCGCAGACACAACTTTGAGACGGCCTTCAGCTCGGCTGAGTGAGCGCACACACACACACACGCGCACACACACACGCGCGCACACACGCGCACACACACACGCACCATGCACACACACACGCACGCACCATGCACACACACACACGCGCACGCACCATGCACACACACACTCATGCACACACGCACACGCGCACACGCGCACATACACACGCACCATGCACACACGCGCACACACACACACACGCACCATGCACACACGCGCACACACACACGCACCATGCACACACACACTCATGCACACACGCACACACGCACACACACACGCGCACACACACACGCACCATGCACACACACACTCATGCACACATACACACACGCGCACTCACACACAATCACGCACAAATACACATGCACACACACTCATGCATGCATACACACACACACACACACACTTTCCAAAGCACAAACACATACACACATAAGCAGATGCACACACACACTCACACACAAACACACTCACACACACAAATTGTTTATAAGGTGTCAGGAGCCTTTGTATTTTGTAGGATGAATCCAAACTAAATTATCTACGCCTAGCACAGGAAACATAAAAGTAGCAACACTTTGAGTCGCCTTATTTCATATCAGCGCATCAAGGCTCGGTTTATGTCTTTCATATTCACAGAAGTTATTTGTTTTCTGATATTTGTTTTTCTTTTGTAGCTGGGGGCTCTAAATTTACAGCCTGTGGACAAAAGGATGTACTTCATAGTGGGTGTGTGTGTGCAGTCGTGGAAGAATTGAAGAATAGCATTGCTCGTTCATTATTGATGTCCAATTTTGACTGCAATATTGAAGATTTTGTTTAGAAGGCTACAGGTGTTATTTGAGGGTTATTGTGCACCCTAACTAAATACAGAAGATGCTTTGAGTGAAAAATTTGTATCGCAGGGACAATAGTTTCTTTGTTGACTTTTCAAAGATCTAATTTCTCTCATGGGTGTCATCCCTCGATTATAGGTTTTTGATGGTGCCCAGACCGCCCAGACGGTCTGTTAATTCCGTGCCAGTGCAGACGGGCACGGGCTGCTGTATGAGAGCTCTAAAATCCACGACCACCTCTTAGGCCTGCTCACAGGAGGCAGCATAAGCATGAAGCCCCACAGCGCCATGTCTCCCTTTAGCTTTCCTTCATGTCATTTTTCTTTCTCATTCTGATTTGTCTTCCTTTCACATCCTGGATTTGTCTCTGTTTGACCGCTCGCCCCCCCCGTCCCCCGTCCCGTCCCCCCCGTCCCATCCCGCCCTCTCTCCTCTCTTCCAGAACGCTAGCGGACTGCCCGGCCCTCCTGGACGTGGAGGACATGGTTCGCATGCACGAGCCCGATTGGAAGTGCGTCTACACCTACATTCAGGAGTTCTACAGGAACCTCGTGCAGAAGGGGCTGGTCAAAACCAAAAAGTCCTGCTAAAGACACTCCCCTGCCCCCCTCACCCTGTGCCCCGTCTCCTTCACGCTTAAGGGTGAGGGTCGGCAGGGCGCCGAACTTCACGCGGGCCGTGGCGTGTCGCGTGTTGGTTGGGTTGTGTGTACTGGGTGTAGGAGACGGTGTTCAGTAACTCTGCGTGCTCAGGCCGGGCAGCGGTTGTTCTCTTTGACATCCTCATGTGCTGATGTGTCCTGTCACCCTGAATCCAAAAAAGGGATCAATTTCCCAGAAAGAAACCATGCGGGGTTTGTAGATTTTAAGACAAAGGATACAGAATAATTCAAAAATGTATGTGAAAATGTTTTATTTTTCAGGAAATGTTGGTGTTTTACTGTATTTCAGTGATTGGTCTATCTAAGTGTGTTTCCGCGTTCAGCGCCTTTGGTGATTAATGCGCTCAATATCCCAGCATTCCTCTGTTCTTTGTTCCGCAGGGTTCCAGAGGCACGGCCTAATTACTGAGGGCTGATTTTGGCACAGGGGAGGGATTTCTTTATTCGGCAGTCTGGAGCTCTGCACTTTAAAAGGAGCCACCCGGCCTTCACTGTCAGACACTGGAGAGGGAGAGAGAGAGAGGGAGGGAGGGAGGGAGAGAGAGAGAGAGAGGAATGGAGGGAAGGAGAGAGAGAGAGAAGAAGGGAGGGAGAGAGGAGACTGAGTGAGAAAGAGGAGAGAGAGAGAGGAAGGGAGGGAGGGAGAGAGAGAGAGAGGAAGGAAGGGAGGGAGGGAGGGAGGGAGAGAGAGAAAGAGAGAGAGGAATGGAGGGAAGGAGAGAGAAAGAGAGAGAGAGGGAGGAAGAGAGGGAGGGAGGGAGAGAGAGAGGGTGTGTGAGAGAGGAGAAAAGTACGAGGCAGATGTTATCTCGAGCTTTTCCATCGCTTTGCGCTCGATCACTCCGTTACTGTTGTTTCTGGAGCGCGCGTGCTCTCAGACGGCCGTCTCTGCTCTGCTCAGATTAAAGGTCCACACTCACCGCCTCTGGAGAGACAGATCCTCTTTGGGCGTCTATTTATGGTGCGCCGCCGGCCGCGCCGCCGAGATTAGCCGAACGGCACCCCGCTTCGTTTAGGGGGCCGCCCTTTCGCTCGGCGGCTCTGGTTAAACCTGCGACTGTGCGGACGAAATCGCGCCAGAAATCGTCTGTTTGAGTCACCGGGGCGTCTTGGCTGGTCAGCCGAGAAAACGAATAGCTGCGATCAATAAAAAACATTTGTTCCAACCAAAGACGGGAACCTCGCAGGTTCATTTCAGTATAAATGCACATTTTAATGGGTTAGTTATAACAAGGGTGGGAGGTCTGTTCAGTTTCAACTCAATTAGCTTCAGGAAATGAACTAAACAAATTCTCACAGAACGTTATGGGCATTTTTAAAGTCGTTGAATTTATTTCCTGAGCTCACTGAATTAAAAGAGGAATTGATCCAAACCCTGGAAGGCTTCCATATCAAAAATCTCTTAATTTTGTTTTAAATCAGAACAAACTTTCAAAGATTTTGTGGTTCTGCAGCCCATTTTTGGGTGTCACTCTCACATTGTAGCCTACCATTGCCTCACCTCTACTTGGCCTTGTGCATTAATGTTGCTATTTTTAGTAAACCTGCATTTGCTAAATAAAATTCTTACATATAGTACAGTACTCTAAATGCTTGAATGATATGTAAATTCTGTGTCTTTTATGCTATGTTGACAAATTCATTATTACGTACTGTTGCGAACTCAATCACACATCAATTTTAACAGTGCTATAGATGTAATTCACTCAGTTTGAATGGAATTTTAATTTCAAATATTAAAAAAAAGCAAATTGCTTAATGGCTTGAGGTCAGCCTCTTGTTCCTGTGCTGACGTATTATTTGGAAATTGGAAAAGAACAGCACATTGCATTTTAGATTTTGAATGAAGATATGTACCCATTAAATCTAATCAGACTCTGCTTGTAAAATACGACCCCTAGTGGACACATGTTGCTTTGCATGATTTTAAAATGTTCCATACATATTTTTTGGAATGCTTTTGTAAAAACTTGAGTTCTAGAGCTGCAAATTTCTCTGTTCATTTCTCTCATTTCCAGTTTTCTTTGTGCTCACCTGTAAAGGATATGGTAACTATACCTATACTTGGATATGGTAACTAAACCTAGGATCTGTCAGTGCTTTGTAGCTCAAGAAATACTCTTCTAGTGTTCCAGTGTAGCCTATATGCTCTATTTAAGGTTCAGTAATGGTTGGGTTCAATTTGAGATTTGGTTCTATTGTTGCTGGACAGGATTTTTTTTCATAATTTGGTTGAGTTCTCTCTGTCTGTCTGTCCTTCTGTTTGTGTCTCTGTCTCACTCTTTCTCTGTCTCTCCCTCTCTCTCTCTCTCTCTCTCTTTCTCCCTCCCTCTCCGTCTCTGTCTCTGTCAGATAGGCCTCATTTTGGATATGGGGGAATGGTGATCCGTATGGCGGCTGGAAGCCGGACTGTGGAGTTGTGCGTTCACCCATGCATCTCAGCGGAAGGCCTGTCTGCTGCGGTCCCTCCGACTTCTGGCCAGAGGCGCAAGGTCCAGGGGGCAGAAGGTTAAAGTCCCGCCATGTGTTTCTTCCACCTATTAACTCATTCAGCTGATTTCACTAATTTGTTCCACCTCCTTGCTGAAGAATTGCGCTCATTAGAAAATCCAGGAGATTGGAAGAAAATACTGGGGGGACTTTGACCTTCTGAACCTGGACTGTACCCCCCTGCTTCTGACCCCAGGTGCTCTAGCAAACCCCCCCTACCCCCTCACCTTTAGCAGACTCTGTCCCTCTTTCTTTTCCAACCATTAAGACTGGCAGAGAGAGGCGAATGGGACAAGCACACAAAATGTGTCTGAAAGAATCTCTAAGGAAGGGAGAAAGACAAAGAGGCTGAAGCTCTCTCTTGGTTTCTCTGCATTGCTACTTGAACCCGCTCAAAACAGTTCCCTTGCTATTATACGCCAGTTATTAAACTAACCTTCTTTTACGAAATACAGGTCAGCGGGAGAAATGCGTTCCCTTTTTCAGAAGCAAGGAAAGAGCTTCATGTTTTAGATTGACACATTAGCACAGGTGTGTGTGTCTTACATGTATTATCTTTGTATCATGATAAATTTGCCTGGGCTGGTCGTTGTATGTCAATTGCTGACGAACGGGTTCTACTTTCAGTCTGTAAACACTGCATGCTCTGTGAGATTGCACTTTCCTTAATGTACAACGGACCCCACTGGGAGCAGCCTAGGGAAAAGGAAAAAAAAACATTTCCTCTCAGCCACCATTTCAATAGGCTGTCTATTTAAGCACTGCACACTACTGAAGTTAGCAGCTGTGATTTACCTGGTGAATAGCGGGGTCGGATCTGACCTTTCGGCATCTGCAATTCTGAAAGGAAACCTCTGAGCTGTACCCTTTCTGGGAAGAGAGTTCAAATATTGATACAACTTCATTGCCTGTCTCTGAAGCGTAATTGGGCAGCAGTCCCCCGAAGTCAGTCCTGTGTGGTTTACACTAGCTCTATTGCATTGCCGTTATATCTCGTGTAACTGTTCTTCACACCACATCCTAATGAGAGTGTTCTAAATAAACGCATCAACTGATTAAAACGGTTTGTTGTTCCGTTTCAAACTGTTGAAGTGCATTAGGAAAACTGTTGGCACCAATGTTTGAATGAGTCATCATATAGAACTATAATTCTTACAGAGAAAATTGGACTTGGCTGAGTTTACTTGTTCGAGTGTAAATTAATGGTATATGACAAAATTTGTGGCTGTGTGTTTATGTTTATAAGTGTGCGCGCGCTCGCGCGCCATTGTTAGCTTGTTTTGTTTTTATCACGTGTGTGAACATCAGAGCAAAATATATCCATCAAAAAAATTAAAATGACATTTAAATTCCATTTGTTTTTCGTTTTTTCTCTTTTCAAGAAAATAGTTTAAAATCCAGTTCCTCGTGCACACCAAAAGGAACCGTATCGAGGAAATTCGAAAGGACTCACCTTGAAGTAATTTCTGTTCATAAAACCTTCTATAGAGATAGAATGGCTGTGATCAGGAAAATGTTTTGCCATGGGAGAATAGAGATCCTGTATCCTGTTTTCTAATAGCACTTTATTGTGTTCAGTTAGCCTACTCTCTCATCTTCGTTGTCTTCATGTCTTCCCTTCATAAATAAGGCCACATGAACATATAGGCCTACACTACATTGCCGGTGACACAGCATCTTGCTTTAAAAGTCTGTCCAGTGTGGGAGTGTTTAAATCAGTTATCAGAAGGGAAAAAAGTGTTATTGCAATAAGAATTATTTTTGGAGAATATTAATATCCGTCTTACATATTATTTCCGAAAGAGGAAAACATACCACGTGCACACGCACGTACGCACGCACGCACGCACACAGAGCTTCCTTAAATACATCTCGTGTCAATACCCTTTAAGAGTGGTATGGGGGGAAAGCAGGCTCAATCGCCTTTGTGACTACAAAGCAGCTGGAAACTGGCATTCAAGAAATGATGTCAACAACGTTTATTTATTTTAAAATTAATACTAAAGACACAGTACAAGACAGGTGCGTTAAGTGGTACAAAAACTCGTCATTTGAGTAATTTTCGACGTCGTCCTGATTACATTTCTACCCCTTTAAATGCAACACTTCGCTAAACTTGTGGAGTGAAGTGATCCAGGCGCGTGTCTTGTCGCTGTTTCTGCATCGCCGCCGGGTGTCTGTTCCATTACGTAACTGCCTCTGGTGACATCTAAACTCTAACAACTGTTATATTTAACATGATTTGCTCAGCGAGAGCACAAATGTACGTTAGACTATGACAGTAACCCCACACATTTACTTCCATGGTTTAAAATGTGTATGTACATGAACAATGGCTTTATAAGCTTTTTTAAATTGCGCTTCGTAATGCAGGTCATGCGATCCTAACTTGGTGATTTTAATTGCTGGCGTTTTTTCCGCAGTATTTGGCATGCATGGAAGAGGTAATGTAGGTTTTATTTTCTCGAAACCGGTCCCTTTAATTTTCTGAACACCGCAAGCTCAATTATGCCCCCCGTTGGTTTGTACGGACGTGTCAGAAAGGCAACACTAAAAGACTACGTTTTATTTGTAATGAATGCTTATTTAGTCAACTCCGGTCTTGGCTGTCAGTTAGCGATGCCCTCTCAGCCCTCCCGGACATCTTTCAACAGCCTTCACGGATATTTGATGTTTATTTCGAGTTCGTTCATCATTGTCACTGGCGGTCGTGGGTGAGCCGGTGGAGGGCAATTTAGAACACGGAGGTGACTTCGCGGGACAGACACTTACCAGCATAGCGTCGCAGACCAGGCGTCTGAGCATACGAATAACCTGAGACCGACTTCGATACGAAGGACATTTTTTACTAGTCTCCTTGGAGTTTGTGGATCTGCGGACGAGCCAACGCACTTCTGAAATCACATTACGCAGGGTGCCCTTTCAGCTCAAAAGCGTGGACAGATAGCGTCGATCTCGACACATATTCATGCACTGCATCTTTCGCTCGTGCACGGACCTGCGCCTCGCGATTCCTCCCCCCTTCCCCCCCGCCCCGCTGCCGCTCACCTGCTCGTGCCGCGTCAGTCTGCCGCACGCTGGAATACAGACACCCCTCCGTAAGTAAAAGCAAGTGTGCTGGATTTCTTCCCGGTATTATAGATCCTGTCCAAGGACAGGTTGGGAAAAGCCTCATTCTACTTCTACGCTCCTGTGGGTGGACACGCAGCTATGGTTTGTGATATTTTAATTTGATAAGATATCTGGACCAAGTTGTTTTTTAAAAAAACGTCGTCTTCACCTGTAAGCAGCATATTGGGTCAGCCGGAATCATCAGAAAAACGGCATTATCCTAACTTGCGCTGGGACGAAGGTAAGAAATCGGTAACGCTATGACGTGCTAGTGCTGTAGGCTACGCGACCCTGAATGCCACATAATGATATTTTTTGTACAGACAATTAGTCTGTACAATTGTGATAGTTGTTTTACTTTTAATAGCGCATAATTCAGCGGTACACATTTCTTGTCTCTATAGTGACTAATCCCATCTGTCCTCAAATATCTGTTGCTGCTGTTTTTTTCCCATGTATACTTGACGTGATGTAGGAGTTGATGCCTGTAGTCTGCATTCTACGGAGAGGGCATATTGTGACCTCGAGCCCTTCCTACGAGTCACATCCCACTCCACAACCTCTCTTCAGTTGCAGATAGCCGTTATCCCCAGAGAATATCTCTATTGAGGGCGATACTGCAGAGACACTAAATTCATTTTCATTCTCAATCACCAAACACCTTCTGTGGCATCTGAATGTGCGCTAGTGCTATCTTGTTTGAAATTTTTCACAGAATATTGAAAGCCACTACATAACCAAAATTATAAACTTTTGATGGCGCATGAAAACATGAACAAGGATATAAAATCTTGTACAAACAAAAAAAGAAGCACCTGGTATTTTAATCTTTAAAAATCCCTACAGTCCGGACCTTGATTGACAGTGGTTAGTGTGGAGTAGTGGTCAGAGTGCTGGACTCTGGGCTCAAGACTCACAGGTGAGAGTGGAGTTCCAGACTCGTTATAGAAATTGGACCTCAGGTGCCCCAGTGAAAATTGGGCTCTGTGATTGGGCTGCTGAGTACCTATAAGTTCAGATGTAAGCGCAGCACTCTGGATGCGGATGGCTGCCAGGCAAGTAAACCACACTTTTCCCACAAGTCTGTGCTGCCATGGAGACGCTGGGGCCTGGCTTCTGCTGGTTTACAGAGTAACCAAGGGCTACTGACCGTTCTCATCGATCCGCTCTCTCATTGGCCATTCCTCCCACTCCGGGGGCTGTGGCTGGGACGATATTAACGTTAATGAGCCTTTCCCTAACTCAGAGATACGTATATATATATACGTGGTCTACGAGGGCGTCACATGACCACACTGGACCGCAGCGCGACGCCTAACCCGGTGGAGTTACAGCATTAGGCGGCTGACTCGCTGTTATGGTGAGCAGAGGACTCTCAGGGGGGCGGAGAGCTTAATTGCAGGAGGAGAAACCGAACCCTGCTCTCCCACTCCGCGGCGCAGCAACACTGACACGTCGAACAAAAGGGCTTCATTAGCTTCTCCGCCAGACTGAATTTCCAGCTACAGGAAACGTGTTACCAACTTTAAAACTATTCTTGATTCTTCCCAGCGCTGTGATAGTCCCAGACGACCCCGTAACGGTATATATTTTCAGTTCTCTTTCTTTGCAGTGAAGTGGTTTCAGTGAGAACCTGCCCGGGGTCTGTTGTAATCTAGCAGGTGTTGCGGTTGTTGCGTTCCTTAAGCTTGTCGTGCGGACTCTCTCTGTTTGACCGTCGGCGGTTGTGAGTGTGGTGAAACTGAGCAACCTGCTTTCCCCCCTACAGCAGCAGGGTTGTTAGGCTGGAATTACTGTGGACGCAGCACATTCACATAGTGTACACTACATTCCCGTAGTTCACATAGTGCACACTACAGTCAAGTACACTACATATTGCGCACACACTTGGCAGCCTGACCAAGGCTTGTGTAACAGCTGTAGTCCACTAGCGTGGGTGCCGAAAGGAAGTGAGCTTCGCACCACTTTCGCTACGCGAACGATCCACTTCCGGTGTAATTCCAGACTGAGGTTCCCTCCGCCGTCGCCTCCTCATACTGTGATGTGCTTTGAAATGCTTGATGTTCTACATGATGACAACCAAAGTCATGCAAGATGATACACTGGGGATTTAGCACAGAGTTTTGAAACTAACATGGTAATTCAAAATTTCAAACGGAATCCAAAATAATATAGAAGTGGGTGGAAGCCTGGCAAATGAAAATGTATTTTAAAAATTGAACACATGGGAGAAGATGAAGCAGAAAGAAAAGTCTTCTGAGAAGTAAGAGAGAAGTAACAGATTCTCTCAGAAGTCTCTCAGCATCTAAGCTTTGTGCTTTTGATACAAAGAAAGCCAACAGGGTGCTGGGAAATATAGTTTAAAATAATGGGTGTTAATCAAAGGAGGTTATTTTGATTTTACTCGTTGCCTCTTTTAGATCAATTATTGTGGGAAATTTTTGGCACCAATAATTATCTGGAACAATTTTTTACATGGTTCATTAGGGTTCCAGGTCTTAGTAGATACAGAGAACTTTGGGGCATTCCAAACCAGGTGGGACTCAGTTACACCAGGGATACTAAAAACCTGGCCTTGTGTGTGGGGTTTATGGGGACTTGAGGAGTGTGAAAAGACAACGTTACACAAACCCCACCAGAGCTAATGGGGACCTCCATGTCTGCAGCCCTGTCAGCAGCCCCTGGTGGTGGCCTGCGATCAGCGCCTGCAATGTCTGAATGAGACAGGTTTGAGGCTTCATGAATTTCATAGAGGGTGAAGCTGCCACACGTCCTGTTGACTCAAAATGATTTTTTAAATATTGTTTATTCATCAGAGACTGTGTACAACAGGTGTGCCCAATCCTGTTCCTGTAGATCTAAAAAACCTGTAGGTTTTCATTTAATTGGCTAAAAAATGCACTCTACCTCTTCACCTTAGCTAATGTGTGGAGAGCGTTCTGGCACAAAATGGCTGCCGTGCATCACCCAGGTGGGTGCTACACCATTGGTGCTATTGCTTTTGGTGGTGGGTGGGGTGAGTTCCCACTCATCCCTGTGAAGCTCTTTGAGCATTCGGAAGAGTGCTGTCTAAAATTCAGTGACTCATACATTCATTCAACCCTAATTTGGCAAACCTGATTCTACTAATTAGCAGCTCAATGACATTTCTAGCTGTTGAATGAGGTGCGTTTTGTTAGGGTTGCAGTGAAAACCTACAGGATGGTAGATCTCCAGGAACAGGATCGGGCACTCCCAGTGTACAATTTCTATACTTCCATGACACACAAGGGTGTAAGTTTTGTATGAATATTGAGGGGGGGTTGAAATTCATAGACCCCGAGAACTGCGGCCCTGTTAGGGGGGGGGGGCATGCTGCCCCAGAACAAAATTTTGTCAAAAGAACAGCTGTGAAATGGTCTAATTCTGAGGGGAGAGTGCTGTACTTCAGACTACTGATCAGCATATCCCAGTCACGACTTGGAATCCCCATCTTTATTATACTAAATTATTTTTCTCACCATCCTATATTAATGAGAGGGGGGGGTTACTTTAGCCAGTTTTGTAATATTGGGGGGGGGGTTATTTCGGCTGTTTTGTAATATTGTGGGGGGGGGGGGGGGTGTAAAGCCCCTATCCCCCCCCCTATAGATTACGCCCTTGATGATGTACACGAGATTCACTGCATCCAGCCTTTGCTGCTGAAGAGGCCTCCCGTTCCCCGCTCCCTCCCCCCGGTCTCTGGGAGGAGGCTGGGCAGGCTGGCGTCGGCCGCAGTGGCTCGCCCGTGTCCTCTGCCCGTCCGTGTCTTCGCGTGTGCGCAGTCAGCACTGTGCCACTGAGATATCCATCACAGCGGCCGGGACTCCTGTCACCTGTACCTGCCTGAGATCTGCATTCCGTGGCGGCTCGGGTGTGTGTGTGTGTGTGTGTGTGTCGGGGGGGGGTGTAGCAGTGGTTGGGTTCCTCATTCCCGCTTTGGATCTGCTCGCGTTCCTTTGTGTAGCTCTCTTCTGGCTCGTATTAAATCCACGGACAATGAGGTTTATCTCTGCCGAGGGCTACGCTGTTCTCTGCTAAACAGCGAAGGAGGGAATGCCAGTCCCGTCTCACAGGCTCCGTTCCTCTCTGTCGTTCAGTCCAAGGTCTCTGTGTGTTAGACATCAGTCCCGGCTTTGGGAAGGATGCGAAGGTGAAACTTCAGCTGTCTGTTTGGCAGAGGTCTGCGGTGGTCTCGTCACGGAGAGACATCGTGGATGTGGTGTCGGTTGCTAACGGAGATTAGCGTGAATGTGAGAGGAGATAGACTCTCCTGCGCTCTCACACATGCAACCTCGGGGGAGCCCGTGCGGTGCTCAGAGTACCCTGCCCCGAAAAATTGAGTTTCTGGAATACATCCAACCTCTTAAATTTCAGTTCAGTTTGGGGTGCGTCGGTCATGAGCGGTAGGTTCCTTGTGTTGACACACAAGTATTTCCAGAAACTTCTGCACGCTCCCAGGCCATGTCTGTGATGTTCACGATTAATTAACGGGCTCTGCCTGCACTGAAATGTGGACGGCTGTGCCTGGACCGTCTGGACAAGAACACCTCCATGCGCAAAATCTGACAGACAACTGTGGTTTTCCGACATTGTCACGCACAACAGGAAGTGTGTCCGTTTTTGGGTTTGTGTTCGCCCGCTAACGCACCTTCTCGTGCAGCGTTAGCTTCTCCTGCTGCCCTGACCGGAAGGCTGCGCTAAGGGGGCGTGTCCTCTGGCTCTCTCGCGCCGACGTCCCTCTGCCTTTCCACAGCGAGCGATCCTGTGGGCCTGTCCGCGTCCCTCACTCAGCCCGGTGAGCCCGGTGTTCTGGTGCGCTCTGCCGGAGATATGGACCCAGCGCTACAGACCCGGAGGGAGCCAGCGAGAGCTTCTGGACCAGTACCGGTGCTAGTTCCAATGCCAGTACCAGTACCGGTACCCACATCGCACAACCCAGCACCACCCAAACTGGCAGCTCCCTCTAGAAATTATGCCCCCAGTAACTGTCCCAATACATTCCTCCGCGCCCCACCTAAGACTAGCCCTGTTGCCCCAAAAACTACCCCGGCGCTAACCCTGTTGCCAAGTCCAATCGGTAATTCTGCTCCAAAAACTATCCCAGTGCTACCTCTTCCGCCAGCTCCCACCAGACATTCGGCAACAGTAACTGCCCCAGCCAGTACCCATGTGTTACCCCTATTGCCAGGTCCAGTCAGCTGTACTGCCTCAATAACTGTCCCAATCACCACAGCTGCTTCTGGGGCACGAAGTCCCAGGGGCCTCCTAGCCACACCCATAGCCACACCCGCAGCCCCGCCCACTGCTCGGCCCAGGCCGACAGGACTCGGGGTCCCGCCCACAGCCACGCCCCCAAGGCCCTCTGAATCCGTCTCCAGCTCCGCTACCCCACATGCAGGGAGGGGCTCGGGGGCGGGGCTGTCTCCCACTGGCCCCGCCCATCTGCTCCCCGCCCCCCCACCTCCCAAGGCCAGTCCCAGCGGGGGTCCCGCACACACCCCGCCCCAGAAGGACAAAACAAGCAGCGAACTGGAGGACTTCAGGTGAGCCAGCGTCCCTCTGGAGAGCAGGTCCTGCTATACTGTAGCCAACATGCTGGCAGGGTGCACACGCAATCACATGACCTCCTCCCTGCTGTCCGATAGGGTGCACATAGTCACGTGGAACGTTGGCTCAGCTGCTCCGCCCGACGACATCACCTCTCTGTTCGGGCCGGATGTTGCCGACGGCAACACCGATATGTACGTGGTCGGGTGAGTTTCGCCTCTCGCCACCTGTCTCCTCCTCTTACCTCCCTCTGTCTTTCTCCTCTTCTCAGCACCTCTCCCCCTTTCACCGCACCTCCACTCTCCCTCTTTCCACCCCCCCCCCCCTCCTCTTCTCATCAAAGGACGGGCGGTTAATATTTTATGAGAGGGCTCTCGTGCTTCAGTCCTGGAGGGGCACAGCGCTGTCTGCTGCTGGCTCTTGTGGCTTCCCTTTTCAGTCAGCGGCCCGCGCGCGGCCCGGGCCTCGAACGCCGCCGGCGTGGACCGGCGCCAATCAATTACTTACGCGGTTAAGTGCTGAAGCGCGCGGAAAAGAGCCGACGCTGTAACTTCAGCAGCCCCCCCCCCAGGACTGGACTTCCTGTTTTATCGTACGTTCCGAGCGCTGCCAGTGCACTTACATACTCCACTGAGTCATCTAAACTGAGCCTGTGAGCCCGAAGCAGTGCACCCTGTCTCCTCCCTCTCCCTCCCCCTGTCTCGTTCCCTCTTTCTCTCTCTCTGTCTCTCCCTGTTTCTCTCTATCTCTCTGCCGCTCTGTCTGTCTCTCTGTCTCTCACTGCCACCCTCTCTGCCCCTCCCTATCTTTCTCTCTGTCTCTCTTTCTGTATCTATCTCTCTCTACCGCCCTCTCTGTCCCTCTCTATCTTTCTCTCTGTCGCTATCTCTCTCTACCACATTCCCTCTCTCTCTCAATTCAGTTAAGTTCAATAATGCTTCATTGGCATAAATGTATATTGACAATATTACCAAAGCAATTCACAAGCAAATAACAACGACACACAGGACATATAATTAATACAGTGGAATAAAATTAATTATTTAAATTCATAAATAAATAACCAAAGCCAAACCTGAATGACAAGGACAACGATAAGAAGGAAAACTACCAACAAAACAAATAACAGAGATGGTGCTTCGCTGGTTGTCCCCCATTTTGTGGCCGGGGGCCACATATCTTGCGGCTAATGCCACACATTCTGATTTCTCCCCCAGTACGTAGAGGAGTTTTTCAATATCATTTTAATTTGGGAAATTTTTGAGAGCAGGTTCTTTCTTATTTCCTTATATTTGGTGCATTCTGTGAGGAAATGCAGCTCTGTCTCCACTGCCCCCTGTTCGCTGTGGGAGCACAGCCTGTCCTCTCTGGGCAGCCAGGTCTGCCTGTGACAGCCGGTTTCTGTGGACAGGCTGTGCTCACTCTCTCTCTTTCTCTCTCTCTCTCTCTCTCTCTCTCCCCCTCTCTCTCTCTCTCTCTCAGGCTGCAGGAGGTGAACTCCATGATCAACATGAGGTTGAAGGACGTACTCTTCACAGACCAGTGGACTGAGCTCTGCATGGACAGCCTGTCCCGCTTCGGATATGTGCTGGTCAGTGTGGACTTATCTGTGTCAGTGAAATCCTTAAAGGGACCCCTCGGAGATTCCGAGCGGGGTAATAACCTCTCCTTTTCCAGTGGAATCCAATTGGACCGCTAAGCTCTCCGCAGCAGCCTGGTCCATCTGCTTTAGCCTGTGTTCTCTCCATCATTACGCTGCCTGGGACGCTACAGCCCTTTGACCACAATGATTACAGCCAACTGCAGCGTTCATTTAAGAGGCTTTTCTCTTTTAATAAACATGTATGCTCCTCTCTTTATCTCTCTCTCTCTCACTCTCACACACTCTCTCTCTCTGTTTTTTATTCCAATCAAATGGCAGTTTAAATTCAGATTGTGCAAATTCTATTATATACAATTTAGTACAATAGCACTATAAAGAAGTTAGATAAATTAAGAGAAGTACGAAAAGGCAAATGTAAGAAACACAGAAGTAGAGATAAAGATAAATACAGGTAAAAGAAACATCTGTTTCTCTCTCTCTCAACTTCCCTCTCTCCTTCACACACCTTTCTGTCTCACATTTCCCCCTCTCTCCTTCTCTCTCAGAGAGATATCCAGTCCAGAGAGACAGAGAGAGAGAGAGAGAGAGAGAGAATGAGAGAGAGAGTGTGTCTTTCACTCTATTTATAGGGTTTCCCTGCGTGTCAGTCCTGTTTCCATCCTCGTCCTTATGGGACTCACACACATCACTCTGAGCGAGCAATCAGAACACTTAAGACTACCGAGGAGACCATCTGAGACTGTACGCAGGAAACAAACAGAGCGCGTTGCAGATGGTGCGTGTGTGTGTGTGTGTGTGTGTTTGCGTTTGTGTGTGTGAGACTCACTGAGGCATACACAGTCAAAATCAATCACCTCTCTTGCTAACACTGCCTATGGCCCCTCTGGTCTGTGCGCACTCTGTTTTTTGGGCTTGTTTATGAATCATTTAGAGATTTGTCTGAAGGAGAACGAGGCCGTGGGACCCGATACGCTCGACTTTGCCCGGTAGAAATTAAATATCTCCTGGCGAGCTGTGAAGCCAAGCTGCCTTCACAGAACAGAGGGATAGAATCATGTGTGTGTTTTTTTTTGCTTTTGGATTTTTATATATGGAATTATACTACAAAGCGCACATGTATATACACAGGATTTGGAAGAGATCTGCTCCTGGGGGATTATGGGAAGTGGGGGCTGGGGGGGTGGGGGGTGGGTGGGGGGGGGGGTGTGTCTTTGGCAGCTCCAGGGCAGATGTGGGACGTTGCTGCCTCCGCGATGTTTGGGTCTGATATTACATTTTTTATGACGCAAAACGCCCCTCCCAGCTGTCTTCTTTTCCATGCCATCTGTTCTCTCTCTCTCTCTCTGTCCCTCCCTCCCTCCCTCCCTCCCTCTCCCTCTCGTGACTCTCCCGTGACTCTGACAGGTGACCTCGCACCGGATGCAGGGGGTGCAGCTCCTGGTGTTCTGCAGGTACCCCCACCTGCCCTTCCTGAGAGGTGTGCAGACACAGAGCACCCGCACAGGCCTGGGGGGCTACTGGGTGAGAGACTACAACACGCCCCCTGGCACAGAGAGACACGCCCACTGGTACAGAGACACACCCACTAACACAGAGAGACATGCCCACTGGTACAGAGACACACCCACTAACACAAAGAGACACGCCCACTGGTACAGAGACACACCCACTAACACAGAGAGACACAGAGAGACACGCCCACTGGCACAGAGAGACACAGAGAGACACACCCACTAACACAGAGAGACACAGAGAGACACGCCCACTGGCACAGAGAGGCACACCCACTGGCACAGAGAGACACAGAGAGACACGCCCACTGGTACACAGTCACACCCACTAACACAGAGAGACACACCCACTGCTACAGAGACACGCCCACTGGCACAGAGAGACACACCCACTGTCCCCACAGGAGGGGGTGTGAGTGTGAGTATTGAGTGCTCCCCCCCCTCCCCTCCCCCAGGGAAATAAGGGAGGTGTGAGTGCGAGGATGACGGTGTTCGGCCACCCCATCTGCTTCCTGAACTGCCACCTGCCGGCGCACATGCAGAACGCAGAGCAGCGCATGGAGGACTTCGAGACCATCCTGCACCAGCAGCAGTTTGAGGGCGGAGTCACCATGGGAGTGCTGGATCACAAGTGAGCTCACCGGCTACTAGCACCTTATTAGGGGCGGCAGTGTAGTGTAATGGGTAAGGAGTTGGGTCTTGTAACCTAAAGGTCACAGGTTCAATTTCCGTTGTACGCTTGGTACCTAACCTGCATTGGTTCAGTGTATATCCAGCTGTATATATGGATGCAGTGTAAATCCTATGTAAAAGTTGTGCAAGTTGCTCTGGATAAATGCCTATAATGTAATTATTATTATTATTATGTTCAAAATGCTTGTCAAATGTGAGAACAACAAGGAATAATAAAAATATAGAATGTGAAATTAAAAATAATAACCCTTTCTAAATAATCACAGTTAATGCTGTTAAATTAATTTCACTCCATCTGTCTCTCAAGCCAGATTGCCTTACGGGAGAGCCAGCCCTCCTGGCGGACATTTTGTTTCTCATGTCTTGCGTTTTCTTCCACAGCGTGGTCTTCTGGTTTGGGGATCTGAACTTCAGGATCGAGGGCTATGACACGCACGTTGTAAAGAGCGCCATCGACAACAATACACTCTCACTGCTGTGGGAGAGAGACCAGGTATAAGGGCGTCTTACTGCACATGGACCACTAGAGGGCGACACAGAAACACTGCTGACTGAGACACTGTCCCCAGACAGATCTGGGGCCTGTTAGCCGGATGGCTACACAGAGTAAAACCCGGAACGGCTCTTTTTACTTCAGTCAATGTTCCAGTTTTGGAGGGGATCCGGGTTTTACTCGATGCAGTTATTTGGCTAACTCAGTAAGCCTGGGGGGTATTTCACAAAGCAGCTGATTTTTACTTCAGTCCATGTTCCAGATTTAGGAGGGATCCAGGTTTTACTCAGTGCAGTTATCCAGCTAACTGAGTCATCCAGCTTTGTGATACAGGGCTCTGCTTTGTGAAACAGGCCCCAGACCCTAAAACCCTATCAGGGGATCTCAACCTCTTCGGCCTTGTCAGTTGATTGGTCAGATAACTCTTCAGTCTCCAGATGGTATTTTACGCTGCAAGTGAACATGTGACCTGGAGCCTGTCTGTCCCTCTCTCAGCTGAACATGGTGAAGCAGAGCGCTCGGATTCTGGAGGGGTTTATGGAGGGGCCTCTTCAGTTCCCTCCCACTTACAAGTTTGATGTGGGAACACACACATATGATACCAGGTATGGCGCTGAGTGTGTGTGTGTGTATGTGTGGGCATGTATTGCTATCTTTGTGAGAACCAAATGTCCCCACAAGGATAGAAAGATGAGGAAAATTACACAAGGTGGGGACCCTTTGCTGATCCCCACAAGTTCAAGAGGCTGTTTTAGGGTTAGGACTTAGGGTTAGGGTTACAATTAGGTTAAGGTTAGGGTTAAGGTTAGGCATGTAGTGGTTGGGGTTAGGGTTAGGGTTAGAGGTTACGGAATGAATGTAAGTCAATGGGAAGTCCTCACAAGTATAGCAATACAAACGTGTGTGTATGTGTGTGTGCATGAGTGTGCGTGTTTGAGTGTATGAGTGTGCGTGTGTGTGTGAGTGTATGAGTGTGCAAAACCAGAAGTACAGTACAGTCCTGTTTATACAGCAAAAAACTGGCTGAAGAAGCAAGTCTCTCTCTCTCTTTCTCTCTCTCCCCTCCCTCTCTCTGTCTTTCTCTCCCCCTCCATCTCTCTCTCTCTCCCTCTCTCTCTCTCTCTCTCTCTCCCCCTCACTCCATTTCCGCAGTGCGAAGAAGCGGAAGCCGGCCTGGACGGACCGGATCCTGTGGCGGCTCAGGGCGTCGGCCTCCCCCGGGCCTTCCCACAATGCCGCTCTGCAGCGCGGGCTGACGTCGTGGCTGAGCGCCGGGGTCAAGGTGACGCAGCGCGCCTACCGCAGTCACATGGGCTTCACCGTCAGCGACCACAAGCCCGTCTCCGCCGACTTCTCCCTACAGGTCAGCCTCACCTGCACGGAGCTCTGCCCCCTTTCGGAGCGCCATCCTATCCTGACCTTTGCTGTGGAAAAACAAACCCAATCAAATGCCTCATGCAACGTTTCTGTGTGCAATATATCCAAGGTAGACATCCACAACAGACAATACTCTACTATACTATAGACCTGGGTCAAATACGTATTTGTTTTGGATTCAAATACTTTTCTACGCTTGACTGATATTGTCTGGTGTATTGGAACCGATGAAATGCTCTCA
Source organism: Anguilla anguilla (assembly GCF_013347855.1). Lineage (NCBI taxonomy): Eukaryota > Metazoa > Chordata > Actinopteri > Anguilliformes > Anguillidae > Anguilla > Anguilla anguilla. Next base: position 25,632,485 of record NC_049214.1, read on the forward strand.
AAACCCCGCCTTCTGGTCATATTGGCAGGCTCAATTACGCCAGGCAAGATCAATAGAGAACAGAAAAGTATTTGAATCCAAAACAAATACGTATTTGACCCAGGTCCGACTATACTGTTGTGATGCTTTCTATATTACTGCTGTGCTTCTATAATGGAATACATTTACATGAATTATGGAACGTTAACATTTAAACGTGATTACACGAAACAACAACACGCTGTTGTGTCGAATTAATGCATTATTAAGTGCGCACGCTCATTCATAATTGACGTTTATGATGAATTAATCATGTCTGCTCAGTTTTCCTATAAGGTGGACGTGCCCTTGGTGACGCTTGCGGTCGAGGGGGGGTGGTGCCGGCCGTCGGACGCCACGGTCCGGTTTGTGGTGGCCGCCGGCTTCTCCCGCAGCTCCTCCGACTGGATTGGCTTGTACAAGGTAACCATGGCGACTGCACCAGGCGGGCACTTTGGAGCTACCCGCGACATACAAATAAGGGAAAAGTCAGCGATCTCTTTTAGTAATTGATGTGATGTGTAAGGTTTACTAAATTTTGTTGTGCTGTTATGGTGCAGTGGTGTCTGGGTCAGTATCAGCGTCTGTGGCTATTTTTCCAGGTGGGATTCAGGCATCATAAGGACTATGTTGCGTATGTTTTGGCCAAGCAGGAGGAGTCTGATTACCTGTCTCAGGAGCACCAAGTAAGCACACACAGCCACGCACACACACACAGACACACACACACATATACCATATGCACACACGCACAAACACACACACACACACACATCACACAAACACACGCATGTCACACACACACACACACCACACAAACACACGCATGCCACACACACACACACACACACACACATACACAAAGACACCACAAACACAGACCACATACACACACACATTTACATAACACACACACATCTGACACAGGGATCTCCGTGCCACCAGGTCACTTTCCCTGAAGAGGATTTGCCTAAGAGCAGCGGGGAGTACATCCTGGGTTACTACAGCAACCACAGCAGCACCATCGTGGGAGTGACCGAACCCTTCCAGGTCACGACCTTCTCCCTTCTTTACACTTCCCTTTCCTGTCTGATCGTCATGGGAACGCTCCGGTTCTGAAACGCCCCCCCCCCTCCTCTCCCGCTGCAGGTCCAGCTGCCCGCGTGCAGCCTGAGCTCGGACAGCAGCTCAGAGGACGACAGCACGCTGGTCCTGCTGCAGCCGCAGTCCCGCAGCCCCAGCCCACGCAGCCGCAGCCGCAGCCCCGCCCTGCCCAGCCTGAAGGGGCTCAACCTGCGCCCGCACTCCCGCGATGCCGCCCGCCGTAGCCCCTCCCCCCGCCCCGCCACTGCCGCCGCCGGCAAGAGGGAGCGCCTGGTCTCCTCCTCCTCCTCCCCGTCCCCCAGCTCCGCCTCCCCGTCCCCCTCCGGCCCCGCCCGGCTCCGCAGCCCCTGCACGCCCGGGAGCGAGTTCAGCGCCCCCGAGGCCCTGATCGCCGCCATCATGGGCCCGGGTCCGGGCGCTTTCCCTGGGGGAGGCCACCAGGCGAGTCCGGGGATGTAACTTTGTGCTAGGCCCCTCCCTGGGGCACGGAAGAAGTTAGTCTGAGAATTCCGATGGATGGGGCCTTTCTCCTTTCCCTTCTCAAATAAGGGCGTTTTCTGCGGCCTCTGACCAGGGTCTGGAGAAGGGGTAATCTTGTCTGACGCTTTACTGATCTGTGGTCAGTAGAACAGAACCAGGGTCTCCTAGATCAGTTCGCTATACAAAACCTGCTTCTTTATTCTATAAATCTGTGGTTTAGGGGCTGGTATTGTAAAGCTGTGTGTGTGTGTGTGTGTCTGTATGTGTGTGAGTGTGTGTGCGTGTGCACGTGTGTGCATGCGTGCGTGTGCGTGTGTGTGTATAGCCTGTAAGATATTTAGGAATGTCAGTGCAGATGGCTTACCTGTTGTGCTTGCTGTAGAATAGCATATAATTTGTACATATATATCTGTCTACCTCTCAGATATCATTATATTAGATGACAATCATCTGCAGAAGAGATCGCTGCATTTTCTGGCATTATTAGCTATTTATGTAAATCTGTTTTCATGTTTCAATGATTAATAAATGGAGAGACAAACTCCACTGGGCAGGAGGACAAACATTATCTGAATGAATTCTTGATTCATGTTGGATTTCCATTTGATTTTATGCTTCTGCGTAACCAAATGTACTTGACTTATAATTGAGTACGTTCTGTTATGTAATTTATCTATGAATTATTATGGAAGAAATAGGCTCTTAAAATGATATAGTGGTTTTTGGCTGGACCGCAACAGCGGGGCCAGCCCTACAAACGCTAATGTCTGTGAGTGAGTGACTGACTGACTGACTGAGTGAGCGATGAAGTCACACCATTGGTCAGCCGGATCACGTGTGTTAGGTCCAGCCATATACTAGGTTTTAACCTGGTCTTGTTTCATCATTGTTGGTGGTTCACTGCTCTGATGAGTGGAAGCTGATGTACATTGATTTTGATTGTTCCTTCCACGAGGGTTCCAATTGGCTGGGGATTCATGGGGATGATTTCTGATTGGCTGGACCTTTGCAGGCATGGACCCCGGTGACAGAAAGTCAATCAGCGGCCATCTTAAGGCATGTTCTCACAGCCTGCAGGAGCTCCGCAGAAGGAGTGCACAAAGTCATGTGGTCTGAACGTCATTCGGTTTGGCTGAGCAAGGCACACATCTGAGAGAAGACTTGGCTGGTGTGGAGACGAGCGGTTCGAAGCTGCGAGGAGTATAGGCACGTTTGTATGCGCCGCCCTGTTCAGCTGCGGTTCGATTTGTTTATGAGTTTCACCCTCTTATCAAGTATACTCCCACCTTTAGTGCTGGGCTAACACAAAAAAGAACCTGCACCCACACCTGCCCTTTTGGGTTAGGATTGGACACCTCTGCAGTCGATCACAGGCTCGTGAGGAGAAATGGTTCATGAATGCTGAGAAAATTGCTAAAGACTTGGACAAAAAAAAACGGCCATTTTTGTCAGTCGTTTGGGGGAACTAGGTTGTAGCAGAGTATAATGGTTAGAGAGCTAGGCTTGTAGGTCAGAGTGTGTGGGTTTGATTCCTGAGTAGACCGCTACCATTATATAGCTGACCAGGGTACTTGACCTGAATTGCGTCTGTAAATCTCCAGGTGCATCAAAGGAATGTTTTTTTTTTTAAGTTTTTTTTTCTTTACACGCTGCCCTGGTTATGTCAGGGAAATATTGTGAACAATGTCAGGCCATTTCAGTGGTTATGGTTTTATGGTTATGGTTATGGTATGAGAGACATGGTATGAGAGTATTCTCTAACTGCAGCTGTCTCGGTGCCTTAAGAGGGTAAATAGTCCCTCCAAACATGAAAAGCAAACAGTTACGAAAAATCAACAGCTTGTTAAAATTCTGGGATGGCAAGTGTGGTTGCAATGAAAACCAGCATGCACACTGGTCCCACAGGACCAAGTACGAGAACCAGCCTCATAGGATTATGTAACAGCTGTTAACCTGTACCCCCCGCCCCCCCCCCCCCCCCCCCCCCCCCACACACACACACACACACACCTACAAACACAGCTGTCAATACACTTTGATCATGGTCACTTTCCCACAATCCAACAGATCCTGGTTATGCCTAACCTGACAAATTTTTGTGGCAGAAGGTTTCAAGAGAGATTAAGAGGAGCAGGTGAGATAGCAGAGGTGATATATCGAGGTTTACATAAGCGGAATGTGGAGAGGTAACTTTTGAACCCTTGGGCCTGGGACCTCCATGGCTGGAAGGGGACTTTAAGGCCAACGGAGCACAGTGGAATGATGATAATGTCCACACGCCGCTGACCTTGGACAGTCGGTCTCCACGTCGGGGGGAATCGGACCACATCGGGTGAGCGCAGGGGTGGAGACAGCGGGACCTGCCCGGCGATGGCTGCAGCCCGGTGCTCGGTTTTCAGAAGTGCGAGAGTTGCGTTCGTTTCGGGCCTCGATCCTATCGTTCGGAGTCTGTCGCCGCCCTGGCGGGTAGAGCGTCTCCTGCAGCTGGTGCTCCTCTCCTCAAAGACAAAGACAGGGACGTGCCTGAGGCACAGCCTTACTGCACATCCACACAGCCTTACTGCACAACCACAAAGCAACTCCACCAGCACTACATGCCCATTATGTTCAACGCATTCATTCCTGTTTTTTTTTTAACGGTTATTTTCAGGAAGGTAGTTTGATGCTTTCCTTCTTTAAATTTATCTTTATAAAATCTATGTTATATCTATGAAATAGCAAAGTTAGGAACATGAGGCCTTCTTTAAAATGGTGACAGACCATTGGCTATTGATTTTAGTGTAGTAATACCATTTCCGAAATCTCATATCAGGAACAGGTCCCATAAAAAGTCACAATGGAATGCAGTAAAATAGCGCTCGCTTGCACAACTCTTAAACGGTGCTGCAATACCATGATAATGTGTAGTTAAGCTTTCTTCTAAATGGAAACAGTATTATATAGTATAATAGTATTACAATTTATTGTGGTGTGCCTATTGCAAGTTATACAGTATTGAAATTCACTGCAAATGGACTGACGGTTGTTTGTGCTAGCTTACATGTGCAACGTCACTTTATACAGCAGGCCTACAGTCAACACAGCAGCATGTTTTATCGTCATGGCAGTAAAAGCATTTTGCCTTTTATCTTATGTGGAGTGGTGCTTGGACTCTAAACCTTGAGGCTCTTGGATTCTATTTCTAGGAAAGGTGCAATTATTGGCTGCTTCCTAGAAAAAAAAAAACATATATACTCTGAGTTAACTATATAAAGCAAGAAAAAATGCAACTGACAAGTAAAGATATTAAACTTGTAGCTACCTTTCTTCTTAATTAGCAATTAACTTGCAAATTTAATCCATTGATACATAATTTCTGCTGATACATTTCTCTAGAAAAAAAAAAATAAACAACTGACTGCCATTTTTTAAATCTCTTGCACTTCTGCAAATAATGAAAGAGAAAAGAGTATCCCATAGACTCCTCCCAAACAACCCGAATGTCAATTGAACCATTTTACATCATTATTAGCTCCATTATTTAATCTGTCATAAAGACAGCAAACTCAAATCATAAAACTCATTGAGACTATGGGGGTGAATGAATTTCATGCATGTATCAAAAAGACCTCCCTCTTCAAGAGCAAAGTTTGACAGTCATCACCTCTTTTCTGTCAAGCTGAGCTGTCAAGCGCAACATGGCAACAGTATGATTAGCTTGAAGAAAAACGATTGGCCACAGGTGATGTCATATCTGCCCGTCCTACAGCATTGAAGAAAATGATTGGCTACAGGTGATGTCATATCTGCCCGTCTTATAGCACTTGTGTTATGAGATTTCTGTTATGATCTGTCTGGCGGTTTATCCAATATAAATTAGGCCACAGGGACACTGGATTAAATAGACAAATTTACAAGTAACAAAACCCTTCACTTTGAAATTATAACCTGAATGTGTGTAAGTGTCAGATTTAATCATGCTATTATAGTGTGCACATTCCCCCATCACTCTTGTCAGCTAGCCAAGTAGGCTGTGCGTTCACCTTTAGTTCAGGAGAGTGTATAACCTTTTTCCAGAACTCTACAAGCTCTTTTAGGTACTTCTCAGCAAACTGTAAACTGGTCGTCCTGTTTTGCTGCTAACTAGTGGTTTAAATCTTGCCGTGATCTGTTGGACAGGTTTTTGGGTTTTTTTTCTTCATTGTGGTGAGAATTCTTTGGTCATCAACTGTAGAGTTCTTCCTTGGCCTACCAGGCCCTTGGTGATTACTGAGCTCACTGTGCTCTCTTTCTTCCTAATGATGTTCCAAATAGTTGATTTTGGTAAGTTTATGTCACTGACTGTTTTTTCTTATTTCTCAGCCTCATAATGGCTTCCTTGACTTATGTCAACGCGGTGTTATGCCCACGTTGGGCATAACACCGATCCTCATGTTGACAAATGCCAATAACAGATGGAATCAAGACCAGGTACTGAAAGCTCTCTTATACCTGCACTAATGAAACAATTGAACACACCTGAGTAAGCAGAAACACCTGTGAAGCCATTTATCCCAAACATTATGGTACCCTGAAAAGGGAGGTTATGGATAAAATGTTCTGTAATTTCTACCCGGTGAAACCAAAATGTGTAAGAACACCCTTTAATAAAAGCTGAGAATGCACTTTCACTACACATGAATTGTTTGATTCTAAAATTGTGGAGAGCAGAAAATCCCCAAATGCAATGGAACCCATTGTATTGCTTGTTGGTGAAATAGTAAAATTTGTGATCTTTCATACTTTTCAAACCTTCCATGGGTTCTGGAAACAAGCAAAAAGGGTTCCCTGATGGAGACAAGCCAAAGCCAATCAAAATGCTTTGAACAGACTATATAATCACATGTAATATATGATTTTGAATAATGTAAGCAGCTATTTTACTAATAAACAATATTTGAGTAATGTAATGAGAAATATATATTTGTAATCAATGACATAAATGACTGTCAATTCAGCCTCTCTATTCAAGAGTAACGATTTTTAAGGTAGTGCCATTAATTTTTTATGATTGCCCTTCAGTTATTTTTATTATAATTATAGCAAAACATAATCATACAATCTAACTTTGCACATACCTGACTAAAATAACTACATAATCATCAAAACTCTTTATTTATATTATCATTAACCTACACTGTTTTTGCCTATATGTGGAGATTGGACTAAGAAACACAATTCTGAAAAGCCTTTAAAGTTGTTTTAGGTACAAGTAACACCAGTGACAAAAAAGGATGGTGCAAGCATTCTATGAGTGAATATATATAAAAAATTATTTAAAGACATTAAGCTGGCATTTATGTGGATTCGTTAAGGTTTTAGGTTTTGAGTGCCAACAATGAAATGCATTTCAAGACATATTAATTCCAAATACCACTATTCTTGTTGAACGACCCAAAAACACCAATAATACAAAAGTCTATGGGTCTTCCACAAGCTTGAGACAAGGTAAAAAAAAAAACTAATTTCAGTGTTCCTATATACATGCATTTCAAAGAACTGAAAAAGTTGCAGCATAGGCTCATTCAGAATTAGGAGTTGAGTAAAGGGTTTGGCTTGGTTCACATTTTAACTTGGGAATGAGGGTTGAAATGTATCAGCAGCAAATTGTTCATCAGAAAATCTGCTCTCTTATCTAGGGGTCCATAGGGTAGGGTAGCCGAACCGTAGTGGATGCTGTAGCGTGTTTAGTTGACGTCAGAGAGGCCCCGGCGAAGCTGGATAAATAGAGATGCTGCTGCCCACCAGTCGGTACAACACTACGGAGAAATCTAAAGGCGGCAGTCCTAGAATTCGTAACAGTAATTCGCTGAGAAGCTTTAAGCGGCTTAGAGAACCTAGCAGCTGTGCTGTAATTATATAGTGTAGAGTTAGCGGTCGATAGCGCAGTCAGATTTGTATAAAGCTAAGAGTCAGTGCGTTACTAACGGTTCAATTTTTAACGGAAAGATGATGAACGGGCACATCAATGGTTACTATAACTCGGTAATCGAGGAGGACTCCTTTCTTTTCAGCTCGGAGTCCGTAGGAGAAGGACATCCCGGTAAGGCCCCTCTTCAGACAACTCGGCGTTCTATGTGACGGGGTGGTCGATACTAGCTAGTTAGCGAGATATTGCACACACCTCTGACTTTATGTAACTTAGTTTTGCAACCGAATTGACCTCGGATAGCGTTAACGTTACGGGACAGTTTAGCATTGCGGTTTGATGCGCTCATGAAACAATGTGTAGCTTGGCATTAGCTGGTCGCCGGTTTACAATGTTCCGCAGTCAATCTGTTCTGTTGCTGCGGCAGTCGGTGTGCACACGCGTAGTGTAGGCTACAGTTTTGCAAATCATGATGCATGTGGCTTCGGACGCTAGCGAATATGAGCTGGTTACTGTTGCTTGGTCATGGGGACGCGGGTCGCTTGCTTTGTCCCTCAGTTTTCCACGCTACTGGTAAGTGCGTAGCAAGCTAGGCTACTTCAGAGTTTTGTGGCGCATATTTCTCGGTCTCCAAATCAACGAGAAACTGCCTCAAACCCGTCTGCATCCCTGCAAAATGATTGCGCCTTGCGCTCAGTCAGCCGACTAGGCGGTGCAAGCTGACGTTTCCTTTTATTAACTGGTTGGGCTGGCACCCTCCCCCAGCAGCGCACCCCTCGACCACGTGCCAAGAATCTACCTAAAAAGACATGTTCGATTGCTTAAAACATAGCTACGAATTATTTTGTATGTAGGAGTGGAGGGCGTTGTATCAATATTTTATTCGCGGAGATTATTGCAGTTAAACATTTGGCAAACGTGGTTGTTATGGAGACCTCTCGTCTAACTAACGCAGCATCAATTGCAAAACATTTTGCACACGGTGCCCTTATGCGGGCCTGTACAGAACCTTCTTTTTTTGGCCGTTCAAAGTGTCTCTCCTGGAACTGGCATGAAATCAAACAAGCAAAAAAGACAGTCTACTGGTCAGAAGACCAAGTCTGTAGCCAGTACATCACATTGTTGTGATTTGGGGATGAGGGAAGGTAGCCTATATGCTTGAATGTAGGATTTGTTTTTGGATTTCAGATGCAGGTACGTTGATAGTATGGCCCTTGCTCTCCTCTCATTGGAAGTTTACAGTTACCAGGTGACTCTTTCTGAGGTTCGGTTCTGTTTAGGCCCGGATTAGGTTGGTTGTCTGTGCTGTGAGTCTTCGGGTGCCCTGTGCCTGCAGATCTGTATGACTTGATAATGGAAAAATATTTAACATTTTCTCCATTACACATGTAATTATACATGATTGAAATGCATCTTAAAACTACGGAGAAACCTTTTTGCTTCTTTGGCAGTCATGTTGTTTCTTGCTTGCCCTCTGCTGGTCCGAAGTGGCAACAGCAAAAGTTGTAGGTTGATTGTTTATTCCGGTGCGTATTTTTTTTACAGTCTCTGGCGTTGACACTGCAGAGTAGAAGATATGAACGGAGAAAGCAAGTGTCATTGCTTTGTTTTTTTAAAAATCATTTCGACAGATAAGATTTGTGACCAGATCAGTGATGCTGTGCTCGATGCCCATCTGAAGCAGGACCCCAATGCAAAAGTGGCCTGTGGTGAGTACCCCATCCTGGCCATTCTGATTGGCTGGAACATGTCACATGGTCTTGTGGTAAAATTAAAAGTCAATTCCCATGTGTGTTTCCAAGTAAATGCTGATAGGTCAACTTATGTAAATGGGCGTTTGCTAAATTACATCCTTTGCTCCCCCCCCCCCACCCCAGAGACGGTAGCTAAGACTGGTATGATCCTCTTGGTGGGGGAGGTGACATCGCATGCCAACGTCGACTACCAGAAGGTTGTCCGGGAAACCATCAAACGCATTGGTTATGACGACTCATCCAAAGGTACTGCAGAACTGGGTCTTAATTATTTATTCTAAATCACGGCTCCTGATGTGACCTAATGTTGTTAACCCCCATCCACCCACCCACCTACACCACACACTTTCTCACACACAGTAGTGAATCAGCCTGATTGTTATGGAATATTTTTTTGTCTTTATGAGTGTGTGCCTATTAGTTGCCATCAGTAGTTGATTGTCAGAAAGTGGGAAACTTTGTCCTGTCTGGTTACGGAGACAGATGGGGTTTAGATGCTGACTGGCTGCTGATAGGTTGGTGGTGGTGGTAGTGGTGTCTAAGCCCGGCCCTCATCGCTCCATGCTCCTCCTCCTCCAGGCTTGGACTATAAGACCTGCAACGTGCTGGTGGCCCTGGAGCAGCAGTCACCTGACATCGCCCAGGGAGTTCACCTGGACCGGCCCGAGGAGGACGTGGGAGCGGGGGACCAGGTGAGACACGTCTGCCCCACCCACCCCCCCACCCCCTCTTAATGTGGAAGACTTGAGCTTTAGTTAGAGTTTATGAATGTGATCATGTGTATAATCACCCACTGTTAATTTGTGTGTTGTGCGGATGAGTGCTACACGTGTTTGTTTTACACGTGTTTTTGCATAAATGTGTGTGAAGAGTCGAGTCTGAGCGTGTGTGTGTGCAGATGGGTTTCTTGCATCTCTGTCTGCGAGTGTATGCGCGTGCATGATTACGTATGCGTGATGGCGTTGACGTACACGTGAGTGTGTTTGCGTACATGTGAGTGTTGATGTGTACGTGAGTGCGATTTCACATTAACGCGTTTGTGGGATGGCGCCCCCTGCAGGGCCTGATGTTCGGCTACGCCACAGACGAGACCGAGGAGTGCATGCCCCTCACCGTCGTCCTCGCCCACAAGCTCAACGCCAAGATGGCGGAACTGCGGCGCAGCGGCACCCTGCCGTGGCTCAGACCCGACTCCAAGACCCAGGTGAGCCACGCCGGTCGGCCCGGAAACCGCCGCCTTGGCCCGTCCCACACGCAGCGCAGCACGTTAGCACTGCGCCGCCATTTTAAATCACCTGCAATCCCTCTGCAGGCGCTTCTGTGCCCTCACGTGGTCAACACTGGTACTGCAAGTCGATGCAGCGATTGAGAGGCACTGTGCCTGAGACAGACCTGGGTCAAATAAGTGCTTGTTTCGGATTAAAATACTTTTCTGTGCTCTGTTGATCTTGCCTGGTGTAACTGCCCATATGACCAGAAGGTGGGGTTTTGCACTTTTTGAGGACATTCCATTGGCTCCAATCAGACCTGGGTCAAATACGTATTTGTTTTGGATTCAAATACTTTTCTACACTTTACTGATCTTGTCTGGTGTATTGGTATTAAATACTCTCAAAAAGTGCAAACCCTGTCTTCTGGAAGAAATTGGCAGGCTCAATTAGACCAGGCAAGATCAATAGAGCACAGAAAAGTATTTGAATCCAAAACAAATATGTATTTGGGACGGAGTGTGGCACAGTGGGTAAGGAACTGCGCTCGTAACCGAAAGGTCGCAGGTTCGAATCCCGGGTAAGGACACTGCCGTTGTACCCTTGAGCAAGGTACTTAACCTGCGTTGCTTCAGTATATATCCAGCTGTATAAATGGATACAATGTAAAGTGCTATGTAAAAAGTTGTGTAAGTCGCTCTGGATAAGAGCGTCTGCTAAATGCCTATAATGTAATGTAATGTAATATTTGACCCAGGTCTGTCTGCCCTGAGACAACTCTGAGCACAGTGCTGGTCACCCTTGTTTTTTGGTAACCGTAGTTACGTGCGCACACACGCAGGTGACGGTGCAGTACCGGCAGGACCGCGGCGCCATGGTGCCGATCCGGGTGCACACCGTTGTGGTTTCGGTGCAGCACAACGAGGACGTGTGCCTGGACGAGATGAGGGACGCGCTCAAGGAGAAGGTGGTGAAGGCGGTGGTGCCAGACGTCTACCTGGACGAGGACACCGTCTACCACCTGCAGCCCAGCGGCCGCTTCGTCATCGGGGGTCCCCAGGTGAGTCCCCCCCCCGGCCGTCTGGGGGGGGTCCCGCGCCCCTCGTTTTCCGGACATTGCTTTGCTCGCTCTCTTGAATTCCTTGAAAGCCCTGAAGTTTAGAAAAACAAAAAGCGGAAAGCTCTTAAAATTCTTGTCCTCCTTTCTATTACATTATAGGCGTTTAGCAGATGCTCTTATCCACAGTGACTTACACAACTTTTACATTATATCATATCCATTTATACAGCTGGGTATATACTGAAGCAATGCAGGTTAAGTACGGCAGTGTCCTACCCGGGAATCAAACCTGTGACCTTTAGGTGTCAAGACCAGCTCCTTACCCATTATACTACATCGTTATTTTGGTTTAAAATTTTAAACCATCTTCATTGGTTTAAAATTCCCAAAACAACTAAAACCCATTCCTTTAAAAGTCAAAAACTCATAAAGAAAAATCACGAGACAATCAAGACTAAACCCATTTTTAGATCAATAAACATGAATACATATATCTACAACTCCAAAAAAAAAAAAAAAAGATATTCTTAAAGCGCAGGTATTCTTATTATACTACACTGCCACTCACACTTTCCCCCCCGCCCTCCTCTCTTCTCTGCGCAGGGCGACGCGGGTTTGACGGGCCGGAAGATCATCGTGGACACGTACGGGGGCTGGGGGGCGCACGGGGGCGGGGCCTTCTCGGGGAAGGACTACACCAAGGTGGACCGGTCGGCCGCGTACGCCGCCCGCTGGGTGGCCAAGTCGCTGGTGAAGGCGGAGCTGTGCAAGCGCGTCCTGGTGCAGCTGTCCTACGCCATCGGCGTGGCCCACCCCCTCTCCATCTCCATCTTCCACTACGGGACGTCCCGCAAGAGCGAGCAGGAGCTGCTGGACATCGTCCGGAGGAACTTCGACCTCCGGCCCGGGGTCATCGTCAGGTAAGGGGCGGAGTTGGGGGGCGGCGGTCGGGTCGGGCGCACCGGTTGGTTTCCGGAGCCGTGGACCGCGTGCTGATTGGACGACTCTGGTGTCGTTTCAGGGACCTGGGCCTGAAGAAGCCGATGTACCAGAAGACGGCGGCGTATGGCCATTTCGGGCGGTCCAGCTTCCCTTGGGAGGTCCCGAAAAAGCTGGAGTACTGAACCCTCTGCACCCCTCCCTCCCTGCCTGTGGGCGTACGCTACAGAGAAGCCTACAAGCGCTGGATGGGGGGGGGGGGGTCCTGTCCTTGTTCCCATTAATCATGACCCTGGGGGTGGGGGTCATGGGAGGAGCTTTCACACCTTCCATTACCCCTCCCCTTACCCTTCATTATCCCCATTTCTCTCACACTTGTAATTGTTGTGTGGAGGACATTTTGAGATGAATGTTGTTTTTTTGTAAATTGAGAAACACTATGCACCTCAAGCTGACACACTCCAGCTCCTTTAACTCCAAATAAGGCCCTAGGCCAGAAAGCTGCTGTTACTTGATTGGTGGTAGAGACTGTGGGCGGTTCTCGCTAGCATCTGCCCCTAGCACCCTGTTGCTTCCTGACGGTTCTTCCTGTTTTGTCCTGTGGAATTTGATTGGTCTCTTCCAGTCTCCCGTCAGTAGAACCCCCTTCAGGTCATGAACGCAGGTGTAGCTACAGAGAAACCTGCTCCCAGCATGCACCTGGGGACCTGCTCCCAGCATGCACCTGGGGAAGGGCGGTCCTAGCAAGGGAAAAGATCCCGCTGAAACCTGGAGTTTGTACAGAGAAGCCAGAGTTTCAGAATGGCTGCTTCTGCAAGGTTTTATTCATTTTTTAAAAAAGGCTTTAACTTAAATCGTGTCATGGATTCTTTTTGCTCCCAGTGTTGTCCTTCTTTGTCCTGCCACTGGGGAGCGCAGGACGCCTGCTGATTGTTGGTCACACACGTTTGTTAGTCTTGTTTTTTTTTTGTTTTTGTTCTGAAGAATGCTCCAATAGGTCCCCTGCGTTCACGGGGAGAGGCGGAGTTAGGCCGGTGTTGTACAGAGAAGCCGGCCATGTTTACAAGCCCCTCCCACCGTGGGCGGGAATGAACTCCCTGCATTTGTACTGCTAAAGTGCCTTTGGTCCTTGCCCTTGTTTTCCCCTCCTACCCACAGAGTGGGTCAAATGCTTCCTGCCTCTTCAAATAAATGATTTTAATTAAAAGCTGAATCATTTCTGAAGTATTCCTGCTTGATGTCTTTTTTTTATTGTGTTTGAATGTTTTTATTTTACTGGCTGCATTCTAGCAATGCATTGTGCTATATATTTACATACTTTACATATTTACAACTTATATTTACTGCTGTTAATATTATTGATTGCAGCCTGACTATACAATATCCAACACAGATAATTCCAGACAATACTTTTTTATGAAACCTTTATTCAATATTTTTTGTAAAAAAAAAAAAGCAACAAATCATGTGTTTGGCATTAAGAAAATGACAATTGATTCTGAAAAGCTGAAAACCTTAACATAAATCTGAGCCAATGCATTCATACTGCAAAAATGTGTAGAGAATGTCATAAAGTAGATATTATTTCATTTCAGGGAATAGTTAGCCTTCGTACCAAATAGCATAATGAATTTAATCATATCTACAACTAACAAATTATTAAATATATTGGTATTCAATGAGCTTCCTTTATACGTAATATCTTCCCTGATAATACAGAGGAATGCATTCATTGCCAGTCAGAATGTATGTGTATAAGAACAGTATCCCACAATGCACAGGGAAAAGGGCACAGCATGCTTAGTTGTGGGATACTGATGCTGTCAGCTGGCCAAACTCTCTAAATGACTGATGAGAAACGGCATCTTGCTGGTTAATGTGGGTGTGCATCGTCAGCGAATTGTGTGGCATCTTGCACCTTATTAGTTTATATGTAAGTGCAGGGTTACTGACATGTATGGCATCTTGCATCTTATTGGTTGATATGTAAGTGCAGGGTTAGTGATGTGTATGGCATCTTGCATCTTATTGGCTGATATGTAAGTGCAGGGTTAGTGATGTATATGAAATCTTGCATCTTATTGGTTGATATGTAAGTGCAGGGTTAGCGATGTGTATGAAATCTTGCATCTTATTGGCTGATATGTAAGTGCAGGGTTAGTGACGTGTATGAAATCTTGCATCTTATTGGTTGATATGTAAGTGCAGGGTTAGTGATGTGTATGAAATCTTGCATCTTATTGGCTGATATGTAAGTGCAGGGTTAGTGATGTGTATGAAATCTTGCATCTTATTGGCTGATATGTAAGTGCAGGGTTAGTGAAACACAGCTGAAGAATCAGCCCCAGAGTCCTCACGGCGAATGCTTCCGATTCAGTCTTCATTCTGTCATTCAGGGTCAGTGGAGAAGGAACACAAAACATAAAGATTTATATACTCCACCAGGAGTGTGTATGGGTGTGTGCACGTATGTGTGTGAGTGTGTATGTGTGAGTACGTGTGTGTGTGCATGTATACGTGTGTGTGTGTGTGAGTGTTTGTGGGAGAGGGAGAGAAAGAGAGGGTATTTCCATCTGGCACACAAATAGCTGAATGAAAAAAAGTGGGAATTCGGGAAGCGCTATCAGCGCTAACGTGAGAACAGAACCTTTCCTGCCAGGACTCTGAATCAGTAAATACCCAATCAGAATTTACTCAGCGTGATATTCACATTTGTTCAATATTAAACCAATATTGACCAGGAAAGACAAGAATATCAGCGGCTGTGTTATCAGCATGATCACTGATAACAGGGGGCAGTCCCCGTTATCAGTTCTAAAATACTGAGCTCCAATTCTACACATCACGCCTGACGCTATTGGGTAGTTTACCATCCATTTGGAGGGATGGACTGCTCCTGGGACAGTGGGCCTTATATCCACATGTACTTCTGACAGAAGGACACAGACTGCAAGGGGAGAGAAAAAAAGAAATGTGACACATATACATTCAACCAATCAGCAGGCTGGCTGACGTTAGACTTCTGGAAGTCACACTGGCTGCATTCTATCCTCAAAAGGATATTTGATATTGTTGAATGACGAGGTACAGTACTGGCATAACTTATGAAAACACCGTGCTTAAAGAAGTTTAGCTCTCTTAAAACTTTTATGTGGGCCCTTTCTTCAGTTGTTGTTTCTTGGAGCCATTTGTTGTCTGTAAAAATGTATTTTAAGCAGTTTTTCTTGACCATGAGTGGCAACAGGAATGCAGCCACTGGACTTAATGCTAATGGCCACCTGACAACAAACTCAGTGAAGGAAGATTGTGCTGTCCTTCGCACCTAAATTGGTGGAGACATTGCTCCTTCCGTGGCCTTAATTGAGTGAGTGATTGACAGAACGTGGTAAACCCACCGACAATATTAAGGATTTCACAGAGCCTTGCTCCCCTGTCACTCTGAAATGCAGCCCTTGTTTTAATCAGAGAAAGTATTTTTTTTTTCTTTTTGCAATTCTGTTTGTAGGTGTAATGGCAGTGATTGCAGGTGTAGTAACTGATGGTAAAGGGTAAAGGGGACTCACATTGCACTTTTCTGCAGTTTTTATGTCCCTGCATCTGTAGCTCCCTCTCCTGCATGGGTCAACTGGGACTCCGCCCACCACATCACAATCCTCCTCTGCTGCACACAACAGCGCCTCCTGTGGACCACACAGCCACATTACAACCAAACTGCAAACCCTATGGACCATAGAGTTCAGCTTACAACCGCACACCAAGGCTGGCGATAGCTGGGCTGTTATTAGCAGTGGCAGCAAGGCAGTGTGAGTGTATAAGGAGCTAGCTGTGTAACCAGGGTATTGCAGGTTCAAGTACAAAGTGGGACACAGCTGTTATACTCGAGAAAGAGGTAGGGTTCAGACCTGGGTCAAATACATATTTGTTTTAGATTAAATTACTTTTCTACACTTTACTGATCTTGTCTGGTGTATTGGAACGAATGATATACTCTCAAAAAGTGCAAACCCCACCTTCTGGTCCTATTGGCAGGCTCAGTTGCACCAGGCAAGATCAACAGAGCACAGAAAAGTATTTGAATCCAAAACAAATATCTATTTCATGAGCATAAACAATGTATGTGGGTGACTGCCACACAAATGAAATAGAAAAACGACAATCACAGAGACAGTGTTGAGTGTAATTACTGACGGTGTTCATCATACCTGACACTGGTCCAGGATGCCCACTGGCTTGGTCAGGGCCTTCTGCAGAAGAAGCCCATAGCGCTGGGTAAAAGCATCACACTGAAACCAATAATAGAGAGAAAACAGGTAAGACCACTGACACCAAGGCGCCGGTTCACATACGTCAATTAAAGACACTGGGCTTTAAGACACTGTTGGCCCCAGTCTGGCTAAACTGTGAACTCACCTTGAGAAACTGAAAGTCCTGGGTTTATTCAAAAATGTCAACAAATTGACCAGGTTAATTCAGTTAGCCACGTAAGTGAAACAGGGCTCTGGTCAAGCAGCTCTGGGACAGTGACTTCACTCTACACAGCCCGACAGTCACGACCAGCTCTGCATCGGCATGGCAACCACAACCAGCTTAGACATGATATGGACAACTGGTTCTTCTGAAGGGGAGGGGGTGTGTGTGGGGGCAGGGGATGTAGGGGCGGAGCCAAAAGAGGGGGGAGGGTGCAGGAGTACAGGTAGGTGATGGGGGTGGTGGCGTAGGAGCGGCGCTGTCGTAGGGAAAGGGAGGGGTTATGGGTGGGGTTTGTGTAGGGGGCGGGGCTTACCTCTGGGATTGAGCTGGGATGCGAGAGGCAGACAGACTCCAGGAAGGCGGAGGTCTGAAGCTCCGTGGCATTGGAGCCCAGGTGGAATCGCGCCAAGTTCGCCAACGTCTGACAGGAGTCGCAGTCTGAAAGAGAGAGAGAGAGAGAGAGGGAGAGGGAGAGAGAGAGGGGGGATAAAGGGATGAGATCACAGATTAAGTCAAATATGAAGACGGAAGTGAACAGAAAACTGAAATGTGATTGAGAAAAAGAGAAACAGACAGAGAGAGGAGGCGAGAAATGAGAGAGGTATGAAACGAACACAACGACCCAGAGGAGAGGCCATGACGAGATGGATCTCTGTCGTCACGGCGACGAGGACGCTCACCTGGGGAGGTGGGGCCCCGGAAGGGGCAAAGCTGAAGCAGGCAGCACACCTTCTTGGCCGTGAACCAAGACAGCAGGACGTCCAGCAGCTGCCGGATGTACAGCTCCACGACGACCTGGCACTTCTCTCTCAGCCTGGCAGGGAGGATCCAGCAGACCTGGGCCAGCACCTTTATTACAATGCCCTGGCCATGGAGCGATCCGTACTTAGTTTACACGCACCACAGCAACTTAATTAATTAACACGCATCACAGCAACTCTACTGATTCAATGTATGTGTATGTGTGTGTGTTCGTGTGTGTGAGCGAGAGAGAAATAGCGAGCGTACATGAAAGTGTGTGTGTGTGTGTGTCTGTGTGGGTGAGAGATAGTGTGTGTATAATATGACAGTGTGTGTGAGCGAGAGAGAGATAATGAGTATGTGTGTGTGTGCGTGTGTATGAGTGTTTTACCTCAGTGCTGGGTAACAGAGTCTCCAGAGTTTTGAAAAGATACATGCATAACGTGCACTGCAGATTGGTCATCTGCAAATGACAAAGATCCTGTCTGTATTGGGATACACAACGCACACACTCACACACACACACACACGTGCACCTGCACACACACACGCGCACACACTCACACTCATGAACCTGCACATGCACTCACACACACACACACACACACACACACCCACACGCATACACGTGCACCGCACACACTCTCACACACAGACACACATCCAACTAATTAATTCCCTTAAAAAAAAAAACGGCATTGCTGTTACCTCTGTCATAGTGCCTGGCCCAGGTGATAGGCGGACCTCAGTGATATAATTGGTCAGCAACTCCTGCTCCATGCCCTGTGATTGGCTCTTGCACTCTCCCAGAATTGTGCATATCTGATTCGTTTTCTGCGAAAAGCAACAGGGGGGTATTTCACAAAGCAGGATTACTGAGTTAGCTGGATAACTGCACGGAGTAAACCCCTGAACCCTCCCAAATCTGGAACATGGGACTGTTGTAGAAAGAATTACCAGCTAACTCAATAAGCCCGATCTGTGAAACACCCCCAGAATTATGCCCACAGTATGCAGTGTTCAGTGTTATCTCATGCAGGGGTACGCACAATGAAGTCAGTCAGGAACTGGATGACCATGGGCAGGATCTGCTTGACCTGGTCCTGACAGACATTCTGGGTCGTGGTGTCTGGCAATTGGTTGCACAGTTCATCCAGGATGCTTTTGAACTTGTCCTGTGGGAGGGTGGCAGGGAGGGAGGGAGGGAGGGGGGGGGGGGGTGGTGTCGCAGTAGGGTACAGGGATGGGTGGAATAAAATACTTGAGTAAGTGTCGGTCTGTGAAGGTATCAGCAAAAAAAGTCTCAATCATTTCAGTCCCCCCCCCCCCCCCAAATTGTCCAAAATGCCACTGCACTACACTCACAGTGGGCATTGAGCGATGCTATTAAACGTGAGCATTTTTATACAGCCAGGGTTCCGTAGTCATTAGGCAGCCTGGAGAATAACAATAATAGTTGGTAAACCACAGTTCTGCTACCACACCCAGACTTCTCATGTGACTGTCCCCCTTTTTATGCGATTGCCTATCTCAGTTATTTCAGTCCTGTCATTCAGGTGCACTAGCCCCCCGGGATTTCCCCAAAAGCTAGCCCAGAATCGGATGCCCCAACTCCAGAAGCACCCACAGCGAAAACAACTGCTAGTAGAGCATATCACTGCAAACACATTGAGGCAGGTGAGCCTCATTGGCCAACCAAAGCATTACCCTGAGTTAATTTGAGCTCTTGAGACTATAGCAGGGAAGGGAGGTCACGTAAAGCCGCAGATTTTCACTGCCTCGATGCGGCCCTCTGCATGCAAATATAAAAAGGTATCTGCAATCAAGCTTATAATCACATATAGCATTGTATTTTTTGTTGGTATTTATACACCCAGAGTTTATAACATCAACCTCCCCAATCAATTTTGGAGAGCTCAGATGCACTGCCAGAAAATGCCCTACCAACCAAAACTTATTTTACCTTCACGGTCCACCAGTTGTGTCCCGTCATCAATGTGTTATTTTGGGCATGGAACCAAAAACATGTCACCTGTAAATTGGCGGTTGGCACTCCCTAGCTTTCTTAATGCATCGTGTATAACCAGGCAGAGTGAGTTGCGATCAGAATTTGAGACGATGGGACATATCTACACCCGGGATCAGTTAGCAGGAAGAGCATCCCAGCAATACCTTTCTCAAACAACTGATTCCTGGGTCTGTTTATCTGTTCCTAATTTGCCGCTGGCTTAAAGGCACGTTAAACAGTTCCTTGGCGACAGCCAGTGAATAATAAGAATAATCCAATGAAAATTTCGTATTTTCGGACTTCATGCATTCACCGACATGCAATTTGAGGTTGTTTAGCGGATGACAGAATCTCCCCTCCGTTTATGCGTCTCGACGGCAACGAGCACGAGCATTGCTCACCTGTGTGTCGGCGTCAGAGATCACATCTACGAACAGCTCCAGGATTTGCTTACAGTCTTTGCAGTTGTCCTGCGTCTACATCGGAGAGAGGAGAAAAGAGCGGGCAGTAAACGTGTCATCACGCCTCCCATCTGATGAAAAGTGAAGGCCGACGCTTTTGCGGTCTATGTCGATCGCAACCGCAAGGTTACAACGGAATGTCGAAGTTTTTTTTTTTTTTTTTGCCTTCTGGTGAACAATCAAAACAGCTTAACAATCAATGCGAATTTCCGGAGGGACTTACCGCTGACATCTTGCCCCGTCCGGACCGCGCATCGATAACCCCAGCGGCAGCTGTAGAGACGCAAAACACCACAGGCACGAGACAACATTCAGTCTAACCTGGTCAACCTACGATTAATGTCAATGTAACACAGCGGACAGCTGACTCAGTTGATGTACAAATTTCCGCTAGCCAATTCAACCATTTGAAAACTTTCAAATGCAAAATATAACGAATCAATCAATCTCTCTGCAAGTGATCGGACTTGCAAATCAAATATGTGGAAGTAAAAAATGAAATATTTACGCAAGTAATGATGGTATAGCCTACATGATTATTAATTGCAGCAAGCATACAATGATGACAAGAAAACGAGAAAATACAATTAACAGAACATATAGGCTATAGGTCTACCTGGAAAGAAATTGATAGACCTTCAGAAGTAAAATACATTTTTTTTAAATGCAATTAAATCCGGAATGATTTGAAAATATGAGTAATTTTAGGCTGGCCAATGCAAGCTGAATGCCCCCATATCACATAGAAAGGTTCAAACGCCCGTGATGTAGGCCTAGTGATCGCACTTAGCCTACCTGTGCTGTAGCAAACGACGAAAATGAAAAATCCAAACTTCAAAAAGGCCATCTCGTTTCTGTCTTCAAATAACCGCTCGAAACCTCGAATTAAGTGAGGGAATGCAGCTTTTCAGTAGAGAAATGTCGCAGGTATTCATAGGAGGCGTTATCTATGAAACAAACCAATCGGAGTTGCTTAGAGGTTTTCTTGAGATTTCATAACATTGCATTCTTACCTGAAAGGGAAAATTCACTTCGCGCTCTTGTCATAATATTAGCTATTTCATATCAGAAGCTCGCAGGTATACAGTTCATGGGCTATTTGCATTTGGTTCTGTATACAAAGAGATTTCTCGGTTTTAAACAGGCAATCTTAGAGGTTTGTAAGCTATACATGGTTCTTTATATAACCATCTACACAGAGTTATATTGTCACTTGGAGGGAACTGGATTACCCAAGCAGACACAGGGACAGGTAAAACATGCAAAATCCACACAGAAAGGCCCAGGCCGGATTAGAACCCATAACCTTCTGACTGTGAGGCCCAGTGCACCACTGTGCTGTATCAGTTCAGTTCAGTTCAGTTCAATGTGCATATTGCTTTTTACAAACACTATTGCCACAAAGCAGCTTTACAGCAACCCTTGCCTAGGGTGACAGTGGCAAGGAAAAATACTCCCTGGCTGGTAACAGGAAGAAACCTTGAGCAGAACCAGACTCAGAGAGGGAGCCCATCTGCCGCTGGCTGACACCAGTTAATTGAAACTTATTACATAATACATGTATAATAAACATGGGGGCGACATAGCTCAGGAGGTAAGAGCGTTTGTCTGGCAGTCGGAGGGTTGCCGGTTCAATCCCCTGCCCTGGGCGTGTCCCTGAGCAAGACACCTAACCCCTAATTGCTGCCAACGAGCTGATTGGTACCTTGCACGGCAGCCTTTCACCGTTGGTGTGTGAGTGTGTGTGAGTGGGTGAATGAGAGGCATCAATTGTAAAAGCGCTGTGTAAATGCAGTCCATTTACCATTTATCATTTAAATGAGAACGAGAAAAGGCTGAGAAAAGCTGACTCATGACAGGAGACTGGCTGAAAGGCCAGTAGGTGGCGCTGTCAGGCAGGGGGACAGGCGGTGTGGAGCTGGAGCTGCGTCTGCGTCTGCGGGTGCTCAGTCAGTGTTATGGCTATCGCTCTGGGCAGGTGGGGAAAAGAGGAGATAAATGTAATCATCAGGTAGCTCAGATATGCTTGTGAGAGCGATGTGGTCGTGTGAAAATAAACAGAACAAAGAGAAGCTGCCTTACCTATTCCAGTGACACAATGAAGTTATACTTCAGGCCTCTTTTGCCACAGGCTTGCCCACATGACCCATGCCCAGTAAAGCCGGTCCATTTCCTGTGGTGGTCCTGGACAGGTTTTTTTTTACAAAGCCACAATGCAGCACCATGCCCTGTGGAAATATGTTATAGAGTGTGGTAAATATTTGGTCATATTAATGTTTTTACACTGTATATCATAGAACATATGGCATGTGTTCATATTCAGAAGTACACATGATCTGCTATATTCTGCTAATAAGTAAACCAAAGAACGCCACCCAGTGGCTAACTTTCACAACTTCAGTTGAATTGTTTTACAGACAGGTCAGCCCTCCTGTGCAGAATGTTGGTGACTGCACTGGAGAGAATCTGCTCAGCTTCATCAGCTCTTACAGTTTCAAAGTCTCAAAGTCTTGTACTATGTACATGTAAAAAAAAAAAAAGTCACTTATTAAAAATTAGGAAGTCAGGTTGGTTAAAGCAAAAAATAAAACAAAAAAAAAACTTTTTGCAATGGTTCTTTTTTTCAACTTTAAACAACTAGTCTTCTGAAGTATTATTACTTTTTAATAATTATGAGGTCTGGGTGGTTAAAGTGAAAAAACTTTTACCAGCCTTATATTATTAAGGAGTAAATAATATATAATTATATCGCCACTAAATCATTTAAAAACAAGAAATCTGAAATGTGAAATAGTATAAAAAATGAAAAAAAGTGAATTTTCAACATTTAACAGCATATATGTGTACCTATGGTGTAGACACAATGATTTAAAAGCTCTAAATCTATATAAGACTAAATAAATAGGAATTATTAGCTTTTTATTGTGTCTGACTGTGTTGACAATGACAGGAAAAACACATATTTTATGAAAATTACAAAATCAGGTGGTTGCACCAAAATATTGCTTGATTGCTGAGACCTTGTTCTATAAACGTGTACGTTTAGATTCCTTAACATTTAAAATTTTTAATTTTCAAAATTAAAACCTGTTTTATCCAAATTCTCAAGAAGTGATCTATCATTTGAGATATGAATGCGTTTACAAATTACAAAACCAGTATTGTTTCAACATATGTCCCTATTGAATCGCCTACAGATGTTTGCATAACTAGATATTTGCCATAATATTATAGATATGGAATAATGTACCTACCAGGCATAGGGGTCAAAAGGACAGGCAGATTTCCCTCCTGGAATACCAGGCTATGGACAATACCAGGTGAATGGGGTCAATAGGGCAGGACAAGACTGGACTCTGATGGAAATGAACCACTCTGCAACACATCGACAGCGCGCCACAGCACAAGAAATGGGCATGAATGTGGAACTGAATGTGGAAGAGGGGAAGGAGTTGGAAAAATGTGCATGTCTGCATGAATGTGGAACTGAATGTGGAAGAGGAAATGATCTGATTCATTGGGATAGGAATAAATGTGGGAATGTAGGAGAAAGTACAGATCATCAAAGAGGGGTTTGCCGGCATGAGTGTCTGGGTCGCAGGGGGATCATTACCTTGGACCTCCATAGAAAAGTATCCAGAGGAAGGATAGTTATGATCGCGCTCAGTCGCACAACAAATCTTATTGCTATCACTAGATCATGGAGGAGCATACTCTGCAGTTTCTCTATTCTTGGAGGAGAAGGTGTTTTGATGCCTATTCCTGGCCAGACCTTATTAGGGCAAACAAAGGGAACTGAGGGTGTGGAAGCCTTGGATTGTATTTAAGGGAAGCTCAAAGAGCATTCGGGGAGAATCTTCTTAACCATAATCATTCTCCATAGTCATTGCCGTTTGGAACCATTTGGTCATTCACCTTGTCTGTGAACACATTCACGTTAATTCGGCTTAGCCAGCATGTGATGCTGTGTTAAGCTGGAGGTAATGAATGCGTTCATATTTTCTCTCATTAACTTAACCAGTGCTAGTGTTTATTAAAGACCCATCATATTTCCACCTCGTCTGCATCTTCCTCTCTAACTCTTCTGCAGCCTCACAAATACTTGGAGCTCAGCTCATTAGAACCTGCTATAGCTAGTGCATACAGTCCCAGGTATGGTGTCCCAGGCTCAGGGGTACGTGTTCTTAGGTCTCAGATTTGGAGCCCCAGCTCCTCCCCCGAGGCTGGGTGCAAGCTTCAGAACTAAGTTTCTGAAAAACAGGTTCCAGCCCTGGGGATGATCCAAGTTTGAGTTCCTGAAAAGTAGGTTTCAGTTCTCAAGAAAAGCTTAAGCCTGAGTTCCTGAAAAGGAAGTTCCAAGTCTTGAGGAAGACTCAAGATTAAGTTTTTAAATAAAAAGCAGGTTTCAAGTTTTGGAGGACACACAAGATTAGGTTCCAGGAAAGAGGATTCAAAGAAGTCTCAATATTGAGTTTCTGAAAAGCAGATTCCAAGTCCTGAGGACACCATAAATTATGTAATGATAAAATACTGGACCTGTGAGTTCCCCATGAGAAAAGCCGGAGGGAGGGAAGTGGAGGGGGGCGGAGCTACGTGGCACCAGTATACTGCTCAACACCAAGGTGCATGTACCAGACTTTGGATGTTCAGTCATCGCAAGATTCCGTGACCCCTTGTCTAATCAGCAACCAAATTAGATGAGAACTAATTTTCCCTTACACCATTTAATCAAATTGTGTGTGGAGGAAGCTGTACCGCACACTTAGGGAACCTTTTTTACCCTGAAACTCTAGCCGCACTCACCAGCTTCAGGACTCCGTAATAACCTATTTGTGTAAAAAAAAAAAGAAAAAGTGCTTATGAAATGTGCTAAACGTCACTCTGTGGACAGATGCTGGGGATGAGGATCCCCATTATGTGAGTTTAGCAACACGTCACTAAGCAGATATTCTGGAAAGTACCCTGAGTAACACTGCCTCAGGTCTTTCCAATGAAATGTGTGAAAAGGCTGTGAAGACTCCCCCTGTGTCCACCCAAGCATTGACATTTCAAGTGGGACCCTCATTAGTTTTGGTCTGCATAGAATAAAATTCTTAAATTCTGGGCTTCAATGTGCCATTTTAAAACAGCCAAACCCCAATGCAACAAAGTTGTTATGCTAACCATTCAAGATTTTTTTTTTTATTGCATTAATTGGCCGTTATTTCATTAAAAAGGATAAAGTATTTACATTAACTTATTATTATTATTATTATTATTATTATAATACATTTTCATCACATTAGCCATTGATACACACCCTAATGAAAACACCCACCTTATGATGAATGGTTTTCACTTTGCGTGATAGAACATAAATCATTTCTAAATGGGCGCATTTTCCGTAAAGCCAAAATCTTGACATTTCCTTATGTGGAAAGGAAGAGGATACAAATCAACTTGTACAGTTGAGATGAAAAGGAAATAAATGAATTTTAAAAATGTGCAAATATGTGAACTTAAACAATGAATTCACTTATTTGCACATTTTTTTTTATTCATTTATTTCCTTTTCATCTCAACTGTACAACTGTTTCATCTCAGCCGTCTCGGTTTCTTGTCTACTCCGCTGCCCTTTGGTTTTCTTGTTCCGTGTTTTACGAAAACCCCATGAGGTCAAACGGCATTGTGTTTTTTTGCCAATGCGTCACACTGTTTGATCAGCAGCTGACTGAAAAGGGAGGGAATTCCCTTCAAACTAAATCACTAATCTTCCTCATTCTTCACACTGTGGGCGCACTGAAAAACCAAACGGAGACGCCATGAGCCGGGGGGTAGCACGGGGGAGCAGGTATCTCTGGTTCTGTCTATATTCAGTGCTTATCCATTACGGGCTAATAGTCCAAAATGATCCTAGATCAGCACTCCTACCATTACATTACATTACAGGCATTTAGCAGACGCTCTTATCCAGAGCGACTTACACAACTTTTTACATAGCATTTTACATTGCATCCATTTATGCAGCTGGATATATACTGAAGCACTGCAGGTTAAGTGCCTTGCTCAAGGGTACAACGACAGTGCCCTACCCAGGATTCGAACCTGTGACTTTTTGGTTAAAAGACGAGTTCCTTTACCCATTATGTTACACTGCCTACCCTGAAAGACTTCAGGAATAACGGCAATCTTATCCAAAAAAGGCGGTGCGGGTTCAGGTTTTTGTTTTGGCCCTTCAATACAACACCTGATTGAACTAATTAACGAACTAATCGTGGTCTGCGGTCGAGTAGAATCAGGTGTCATAGTGCCGGGGCTAAAACAAAAACCCGGCGCCAGCACCGGCCCTTTGCGGAGAGGACTGGACACCCCCTTGGCCTATGGCAGTGTTCTCCAGCCCTGGTGCTAGAGAGCTACAGGGTCTGCTGGTTTTCATAGTGACCCTGCACTTCATGAATCAATTAGGGCAGTTGATTACACAGTTAACTCAACTCACTTGGTGTCTTGGGTCACAACTGGGTGCTGATTTTAAGGTGAAAACAAAAACCAGCAGACCCTGTAGCCCTCCAGGACCAGGGTTGGAGACCACTGGTCTATGGCCTTCTGATCAGCGTTTGGAGCCACAGCACCCGTTCCTGGCTCAGTCAGGCTCCCCGTGATATAAGATGGACTCCGGCGCTGCCTGTGACCCGCAGTCATACGGTAAGGCACGGTCAGACCAGGAAAGGCCTCAGCTGGTGCACCGCGATAAGGAACAGAGAGCGGTGACAGGGATCCTCCGTACTCGTTGGACTACCAGCCGCCATATTTACACTTCAGCCTTCAGTACACGCGCTTATCCGGACGCAGTTCACATCGTCCGCCCATTATCCGTTTAATACAGCTGAATGTGTACTGAAGCAGTGCAGGACAATGGAATGACCTCACTTAAGGTTACAGCAAAAGGGTGCCCCGCCTAGGAATCGAACCAAAAAGACTGCAGGCTCATTTCCCAAACCGTAATGCTCCTCCGCGGCCAAAGAAATCACGAACAGCCCACTCAGTTCATGGCGGGATTCCAGATAGTGGGATGTGTAACCGCACCACAAACAGCCGCGCCCCTGGGATGGCCACACAGTTAGGCCATATTTAAACGGTAAAACAACAATGAGCAAAAGCCATTGTTTGAATTCTGGAAATGTGTGACGTCCTTGTGTGACGTTTATCAAACTTTTTGATGATTTTATGTTTGCTTGCCATGGCCATTTTCTTCTCTTCCTTTATTTTATTTTTCTTTTGTTTCTAAAATGTTGGAATTTAACAGATCATAAGAAGCTCCAAAAGAAATAATCAATATCAGTGGTTCCTGGAGCACCCCTGTGTATGCTGGTTTTTGTTCCTACCCCAATTGCAATCCAATAATTTTAACAAACTGTTTATTTTTCTTACAATAATTATGTATGTTTTTGGAGGGCTACTCATGCTCTTTAACCGCATTAATGAACTATAAACATTACCACGGTCATGCTGTGCCATATTGCAAACGATTGCCTCAAAGCCTCTTGATCAATTAAGGTTATTGAAAATGTGCTTATGTTTTACCATAATTGTGTGATTAAACTTATTATAACACAATGCAGGTTTGACTTGTTGCCGTTTGCCGTCAGTAAACTTTCTTTTTACACAGATGGTTTCATGTTTCTACACTCAGCTGATTTCACCCATCAGTTTGCAGTTGAATCAATGTGGCTCCATTTGAGAGTAACATCACTGGCTATGGTTCCATTCGAGAGTAACATCACTGGCTATGGTTCCATTAGAGAGTAACATCACTGGCTATGGTTCCATTCGAGAGTAACATCACTGGCTATGGTTCCATTAGAGAGTAACATCACTGGCTATGGTTCCATTAGAGAGTAACATCACTGGCTATGGTTCCATTAGCGAGTAACATCACTGGCTATGGTTCCATTAGAGAGTAACATCACTGGCTATGGTTCCATTAGAGAGCAACATCAGTGAGTGTGGTTCCATTAGAGAGCAACATCAGTGAGTGTGGTTCCAGTGGTAAAGCAACATCAGTGAGTGTGGTTCCATTAGAAAAGCACAGAAGGAGGAAGGGAGGGATAGATAAGGCAGAGGTATTCAACCAGGTTTGACCTGTCAAACTTCCTAAAAAATTGGTTGAATTCCTCTGCATTGTCTACAGATCAGCAGCAGGTCAAGAAATGAGGAGGGGAAGACAGTCTTTGCAAACCCTGTCACCATCTCCGAAGAGCAGGTTCTGAAACAGCTTAGAGAAATGAACTCTGTGTGCCGATCGTAGTCTTCCTCCTACATTACATGTTCAGCCTATCCCTGTCCATTTTTGATATCCCTTCCATATGGAAGGAATTATGCATA
This sequence comes from Anguilla anguilla, assembly GCF_013347855.1. NCBI lineage: Eukaryota > Metazoa > Chordata > Actinopteri > Anguilliformes > Anguillidae > Anguilla > Anguilla anguilla. Next base: position 25,660,976 of record NC_049214.1, read on the forward strand.
GTACCAGTCCATAAGAAGTTAGAGCGGTCAGTACCAAATGAATCTAGACTAGTGGCCCTGACATCACACCTTTGAGTGGACCTTGGATTAGCATTCTCTGGTCTGGGGTAGCCCCCATCTAGATCCATTACATTTTGCCTACCACCCCAAGTTAGGTGTTGATGATGCAATACTATATCTACTGCACAGACTATGAACGTTTTGAGAGGACAAAGACTGTGTTCTATGATTTGCCTAGTGCTGTGGCTTCAAACTCAGTCTTTGGACCCCCTTGTATATGCTGGTTTTCATTTCTACCACAATTGCAATCTCATAACTTTAACAAGTTGTCATTTTGTATTAATTACTGGGGGGTTATTCACCCTCTTAAACCACATAATGTCATAAATAGCTATGCATGACCACAGTAATACAATTCCCATGTCTTTATTGTGCTTCTTATGCTACATTGCAAACTAGTAAATTATTTTTAACTAATCAAGTTAAAGACTGAGGTGAATCAGTAGGAAAGTGTAGACACCTGGCCATTAAAACAAACTATCTGGGAGATTAAGAAGGCTTGAAGATGAAGAATTCAAAGACAAAGGAAAATAATAACAAGCCAAACCCGTATTGTGCGAATAGGTTTGATGAAAAAATTAAGAAAGAAATGAAACACGTTTGACCTAATTACAGTAGGAGCCTATTGATTAACCTCATTACCTCTTTTTATGTGACTAAGCACAATAAGCACAATGAAATATAGTACAATAGACGCGATATGAATGTGGGAAACGTATTTTTAATTTCCAGGTGTAAAGCTCTGTTCAAGTGCCTTCTAATTTATAGTGGTCTATAGTTTTGATGAACCATCTTTGAGTGACAGTGCTGTCGATGCTACATGAAGGTAAACTTCAGGCATGAATTGTTATGTAGACTGCCATAAACATTCAGAAGCAATAAAAAAATAAAAAAATAAAAGCATAGTGTTAATCAGTTTAACCACCAGGGTCCAGGTTGAACTATGCGGTTGTTCCCTGTACTTGGACCGGTACTTCTCTCTAGGGGTTTCGTCATACTTGTTCCTGGTTATGGTTATACACTTTGTTGTACGTCGCTCTGGATAAGAGCGTCTGCCAAATGCCTGTAATGTAATGTAATGTAATGCATGGCCTTGCTCTCCAATTTGAAAGGAGCTGTATTCTCATGTTGTCCCATCTACTGCCAAACAATCTAATCAAATTTAAATAGTTATATACTCTTCAGGTAATAGACTGAAGGTGGATGAAGGATAAGATATCATATCATATCAGATGATATCAAGGAACATTTCAAATGTTTTAAAAATAGAATCACACCCTTGACGGGTATGGCGCCTGAATTATGAGGCTATTGAGTTACAGATGGAGTGGCAGAACAGAGGGAAATACCAGGGGTAAATATCATCTTATTACAGAAAGTTACTGTGTCTCTATTATGTAACTCTATGTGGAAAGCACGTACCTTCTTCGATGCTGCACAAACTCGGTGTTGAATTTCAGAAGTCTGTCAGAACAAATGTGAGAGCGTGTGTGGTGTCACCTACTGTTGTTCTGTCTGTCAGGCTTTCCCCATTATCTAAGGGGGCGAGGAATGCAAAGAATTTGCACCGTTTTGACACAATGTCGCGTTCTGGCTCACGTAAATGGAAGGAAATGTATTCTTGGCCTACTGAAATGTAGCATTGTCTGGACTACTTGCTGTGCGTGGGACTTTCAGTAGTCATTGCCAAAAGAGGAAACCAATGAGCAACCTTTGCCAGGGACCTTTAGGTGTTTAGGTGTAATAATTGATAAGTAATCTGTAACTTCGTCACGCATTGGTTGAGAGAGATTAATAATCAGCTTGGGTGGTACTTGTGTGACCGACTGCCCTGTTTCAAAGTTGACTTCAGGCTGATTACCAGTTCCTATCAAGACAATATACAAATAGCAAAATAAAAGCTTTAAGATAATTGAATAAATCTGACTTTGATTGGAGTCAATTATTTTTATTTCTCTTTTGGGAGTTATTTTGTCCTAATATGCTGTTTATAGCAGAGCTCGAGAATTAGATTTTTTTTTTTTTTTGGGAAGTGCAGCTAAACCGTAATTTGTTAACTTTAAACATTTAGCATCTTCCTTCCACCCTTTTGTCCGGTGCTTTTAATGTGTACCTTTTTTTCACCTGTTGTCCATCCATCATCTTTCCCCTCCACTATTGGCACCCAGAGTGCTCATTCAGTGAATGGTTCTTCACACGGAAGGTTTTCACTATGATCTGTAAGTTTCCTCAATGGGAACCATATCCAAGCCACCAGTGCTGCACCTTCAACACAGCACACCCTTTGTACTTTATCATGGAACCCAGAGCTTGTATCATTTAAATCAGAGCCTGTTGGAGCTGCTTGTCTGAGGTACTGCCTCCTGAGCAGTGTCCCCAAGTGACCTCCAATATTTATTTTCACACTTAACAGCCATTTTATTAGGTGCACCTGTTCATTAATGGAAACAGCCTTTTCCTCCACGCAGCAAATCATGTGTCTGTAACTCAATATGTAAAGCATGCAGACATGGGCAAAGAGGTTCAATTTTTTTTGTCAAACCAAATATTTTAATGGAAATGATTTGAAAGAAAATCAGCTGTAAAGTGTTCATTTTTGCCTAATTTTAAGGGGAATACAATACAGATTACTCATCAGTATGGCTGGGTGTCACGGAAAATATTGGCTGAAGTCGCGGAGCAGTTGAAAATCATATAAAACTGAAAAAAAAGTCAAAGAAATCACAGTTTTTTTTTTCATTCATTAAATTAATTAATAGATCTCAGGTGCGGCACTGGGAAATAATTGAAATAACATGCATGCCGGTAGCAACAGTAACAAGTGATTGAAATAATTTTAAAAAATCAATGAGCTATTATGGACAGCCTATGAGCGATAGTTAGGTGCATTTAATTTGCTTAATTCAGTCCAACACAGAAAGAAAGAGCGTACTTTTCTGCCTTTAATTCACCAGAACGTTGTTAGAAATAGAGCACATTCAAATTGAATTACTGATGTAAAGCCCTGTTACTGTGTGCCTTTTTTTTATTTCCTAAAAGTTTGTATTGGTAAAAGGGGTTTGAGTCTCTGATAAGCCCCTGCTGTCCCGTAATGGGGGAAGAGCTTGATATCAACACTGTTGATAGGGGCTGTCAAACATCTGATAGCAACAACTGACAAGAGCGAGAATCTTGATCACAGAACATTCCAGAATCTGTATAGATTGTGACACTTTGGTTCTTCCAGCATTTGGCAATAGGCTATTGTTAAAAAGCGCAGTAATGCAATTGGCTACATTAAGGTTGACAATTACCAACCACAAACTGCCAAAAAAAATCACAGAAAGCACTAAAAATGGTGGAAATATTTGAAATAGTAAAAAATGGGGAAAGTCACAGAATTCATGAGACCTGCGACTTCTGTGACAAATGCCTCGCATTACTGATCCCTGTACTAATCCCCATATTCATTATATAAAATTATTTTTTATCATTATCATGCTATATTATGCAGTCTATTTTGTAAGGTTGTCAGAAAGCACACATCACCTCGAGCTGGTTCCACGAGCATGACAGTGACCTCAATTCATTCCGATGTCCTGCACAGTCCCCAGATCACAATCCAATAGAGCACCATTGATATGCTGTGGAATGAGAGGTTTGTAGTATGAACGCAGGACTGAAAGATATGCAGGTACTGCATGATGCTATCGAATTAGCATCAAATCAGACCCAAATCCCTAAGGAATGTTTGCAGTAATTTTTTTCATTCATGCTGCAAATAATTCAGCCTGCAAAAAGGGGGTTTTACCCGGTGGTAGTCAGTTGTACCTAAAAAAGTGGCCACTGAGTGTAGATAAGTCTATTTGACTAAGATAGTGCACATTCATCAACACTGCTGTAAATGTATCAGTCTTAGCCAGCTGGCTAACATTCAACTGTAGTGCCTGGCAGGTAACAATTAAAAGGTTAGGGGGGAAAAATAGACATATAGGCAAAAACACGTGCTACAAGTTAACATAGAAGCAGACAGCAGGCTACAGTGTAATGCAGGCAGCTAAAACAGGCATGCAAAAAAATAAAAAGACTAGCATGTTGCATGCAAACAAGCAACATACAACTATATGTAACAATCAACATGACCATATATTTAATTAAAAAATAAATAAATAAAAATAAAAATCAGGGGTGGGCATTGCACTAGGCTATTTGTATACGGTCTATGGAACGAGCAAAGCCTAACCATTTTGGGAATGTAGAAATCTTGCCTGGAAAGAACTGCTTGGGAAACAGGACATCAGGTCAGCCTAGTCAAAAATGCAAAAATGTTATCTCTGACTGCTCTTTAAGACTAACTTGACCCTGAAATAAAAAAAATGTCACTTGTTAAACTTGTTTTGCACGCTAACTGCCAGCTGCCGTAAACATAGCAAACAACAGGTCAATGTCATCTTTTATGTCGTTACGAGGTACAAGGAACAAAGTGACAAAAGGATGGTGAAAAATTTATTTGCGTGAATGTATAAAAATAACATAAATACATGAAGTTAAAAGGTTAATACTCTACCCTACATACATTTCAAGACACTGCAGTTACCAAATACCACTATTCCTGTAGAATGAACCCTTACAACGTGGTAATCCTTCGGCATAGGCTATATTTCCCCCCAATTTTGGCACTTACAACGTGTAACCCATTAATAAATATTTAAACAGTTTCATTTTTTAATGTTTCATTTTTTTTTAAAGCCAACATGCCTTGTGGTGGTGTCTAGAAGACTTGACAAAACAAGATTTTACAGAACTTTACATTCTAAATGTAGCTAAAAATATTTTATAGCCTACATCCCAATGCCTTGTGGTGGTGTCTTGAAGACTTGACAAAAAAGATTCTACAGAACTTTACATTCTAAATGTAGCTAAACATGGGGAGACAATGCACTGAGTTGACAGCGGCTGTAAAGCTGGGCCGACCACAGTCTCTGTCACCAAGCCACCGCCTATGCTGTATTGTGAGCCAGGAAAAACCCTGTCTTGCCTAATATATTTCTGTGTTGATAAAGGAATCTTATATGCTCTTCAGAGAAGATGTTGTAACATTCATTGTGTCTGTTTGACAGTGTTGAATTTCATCACAGACTGGAAAAAAAATGTGGACCGAGTCACGCATTGACTTCCATGGGCTTGGTGGAAAGTGTTTTGAAAGCGCAGAAGTGCAGTTTTTTGCACACTGCGATGTTGTACAATTTGGAGAGAGACTGCACAGTAGGGATAAAGGGGACCCTTATAACGGCATGAAGTCCGGTCTAGTCCGGGTCGTCCACTAAGCGCGTGAGATACAGCGACTCGGCAATGACGCAAACTGTCCCGGATTCATCGACAAAAAATATTTAGATATTGCCCGAATAACACAAAACATGTAACAAATCTGCACATGCGAAGACATTAGATTAAAAAAAAAAACACGTATTGTGACTACATTTTGTTGTAGGAAATCCCAAGAGGGGTGGGGCTGTTTCTGGAACCACCACTTCTGGCACCAACAATTGTACCACAGCCTCTGTTGCTTAGACCACCGGTCTTGCTCATTTTAATATCTGGTCAAACAACAACTAAACCTCTTCACCATGACTGCATGCTTTATATATTGAGTTGGAGCCACATGATTGACCGTTTGGAGGAGCAGGCTATTTCCATTAACAACCAGGTATACCTAATAAAGTGGCTGGTGAGTTTATATATGAATACTGAGAGAAAGGGGAGAGGAGGGGACTTCCAATCGAGGTCAATCGAGGTTAGATAAGCGGCTCCAGTAAGCACAAGGAGCAAGCTATTTGCGTTATTGAGCAGGTGTAACTAATAAAGTGGTAATAAATACACATCACTGTGTTGTCAGCATATATTTGCAACTCATTTCCAGGAGGACACACTTGGGGCACAGTCATTGAAGTAAATACTAAACAGGACAGGTCCTAGAATTGAACCCAGTGGGACCCCAACCATATAGCTGATTGTATCATTACTTCTGGATTTGCGCAAAACTATTTTTTATGCATCTATAAATGATTCAAATTATGAGTTCAAAAACAATAGGATTTTAAGTTATAAAGACATAGGTGTGCATTTTATGTGCAAGAATTATGCATTACGCATGACACACCCTGCTCAGAGAGGAGCGAAGATTTGCCCTAAATGAGACTAAGAGACTAATCTGGTAAACCTCATGAAATTATGATTGTGATTTTCTTCCTGTTACGGGTTGGTATGATGACGATATGGACTTCAGTTTTGTGCTGCTAATCTCTATTAAACTTCCCGGCATCATAATCGTGCAACACCCTCAATAAGGAAATGCAGACACCTCTGGACCTGGCTCACCTCTGACTCTGTTAATGAGGATTCTTATCAACCTTACCGTCCGCAACAGGCTGTTACAAGAATACCCGCACCAGTGAAGGAAAATCGTTATGGCCTTTGATAAGAAATAACTTTTTACAGTTTACAAAAACGAAAGTGTATTACCGAATGTAAACAGGAGCTGAACCTCTCCTGTGGATTACTTAGGCTCAACTAATTTCATTATCTGTGCTTTTCTTTAACTGACAGAAGATTCATGCACTCAGAAGGCTCTTTGTCAGGGATAAATGGTTTCTCCTCACAGTTCAGGATGAACTGAAGGACTTATTGCGGCCGGGCAAGCGAATCACAACAATTTAAAACAATCAGGAATGACAACAGGCTACAGCAAATAATGTCTAGATGTCCAGGTCGACTACATAATGGAACATCATGGGCAACGCATGTGGAACGCCACATCCCATTGACCTCCCGCCCCCTCCCACCTCCACCTCCCAAGGTCAACGACCTAACAGCTTAATCTTCCCATCATTGGTTCAAAAAAATCCAGTCAATATACGCCCTCAGAACTTACAGCAAGGATGGAAGGTCAGCGTTTGAGTAGGAAGTAGGAAGAAGGAAGTTATTTAACTGCAGTTTACCTCAACTGTGACGGGACAGGGAGGCTGAGGGGCGGGCTCTGCGGGATATAAATAAAGGTCAAAATGATGCAGACAGAGCAAGACATCTGAACCTTTCCACAAGAAGGCCGTACACAAGAGCGACTCGAAGTTACAGGTAAAGAGCTCTTCTGTCTCTTCTCCTGACCGCCCTTCTCTTTGGACTGCCACCTGCTGATCCTATTTTTTTTTTTTTGTTTGTTTGTTTGCAATGTTGCCATTATTGTTGTATGCAGCTGTACATTTGAGAAAGACATCCGATAGATGTTCTCGAGCATTTCAAATTAAAACTGGTAGCAAAAGTGTTACAGAGATATAATAATTTTGCTAAGCTGCTTAGCGGTAGAAGTCTGGGAAGAATAATTCGGTTTTAGAATAATTCCAATAATATTGGGTTTTATATTAATTGTGTTTGCATGTCAGCTTTAAATGTACAGCATATTTCAGTTAGAGGCTTTAGATATTTTACAATACTAAACATACTGCACTGCCGCCTTTGAGCTGATATATTTCTCACAGTGGTGACAGTTTGTCTGTGGCCCTGAGTCTTGGAATGCAGTAACTGATGTACAGGCTCTCTCTTGGCCTTTCAGAGATGAATCGTGCTCCATGCTTCCTGGCGTTGGGGCTGTGCCTGGCTTTCTCCTACCAACTTTCTGCAGGTGAGCGAGCCCACACAAGGACGATGTGCTCAGGAGACAAATTAACACACCACAAAGAGCGTCAAACACCAGCTTAGACACAAACACTTCCAAATACCACCATAAAATGATTTCATATATAATAAAATGACTCCTTTAAACACATTCCACCAGTTACAAATGTAAAATCCCACAAAATCAATGTTTTTTTTTAATAAGCTCAGTGCAATGTCCAATGAGTCTGAATTGTGCATGCTGTACCCAGCACTAGCCAGGAATGCTAATGCATAACTTGGAATAGACGGTCAGAGCTCCAAGGTGATTGGCTGAAGTATGTGCATGTTGTTTGCAGAAGAGAGTCTGGGGAGACCGTTCATTCTGCATGCTCTGGAGGATGCAAAGAGGACTGTCGATGAAGCCTACAAATACTCACGAATAGAGTAAGCGCACAAGACTCTCTCACTGTCATTTCACACTGTAGTGTGTTTGTGTGGATTCGAGTGTGTGTGTGTGTGTGTGTGTGTGTGTGTGTTCTCTTCCTCCCAGTGATGAGCCAGGTATGTGGCTGTCCATAACTCTGTGCCTCTCTCTGTCTGTCTGTCTGTCCCTGACAGGAGTCTGTCCCGTGTGCAGAAGGGGTCGGCCAGCCCTGCAGATGTTCTGCGTCTGCTGAAGCAGCCGGCCCGGGACACACGCTCAGCAGTGCGAGCTGCAGACTACATGGACTACACTCTCACACTGATCCAGCAGAGGGCGCACCACCTGCACAAACGCTCGCTCAATGCTACAGGTCTGAGACACACTCACAGTCACACATGCAAACACACACATACCCGCACGGATGCACACACACCCACAGACAAACATACACACACACACACAGACATACACACACACACACACACACAAACACACAGACAGACATACACACACACACATACACACACACACGCAAACATACACACACATACACACACACACACACAAACACACAGACAGACCACCTCTCATTCCCATAAGCTCACAGAATCTCTCTCTTTTTCTCTCTCCCTCAGATCTGCTCACCCCTGATGAACTGGGCACCATCGCCCGTCTGACAGGCTGTGCAGCTCGAGTTCGGCCCCCGTCCTGCCGCACCACCCCACAGATCAACACGTACAGAACTGCCACTAGCGTCTGCAACAACCTGTGAGTGACATGCTTCCTTCTAGACCTCTAGGCCCCTACAGCCCACACAAGGTCTGATAATTCAAAAGTGAATTCCAATTTAGCCATTTAAAAAAATTTATTTATCCTTTTCATTTATTTTTCAGGAAAAACCCTCGGCGTGGGGCCTCCAACACGCCCTTCACCCGCTGGCTGCCCCCTAAATACGAGGATGGGATCTCCCAACCCAAGGGATGGGACCCCAAAAGAAGCTACAATGGATTCTTACTCCCCTTGGTATTTAGAATCATTATTATTATTATTATTATTATTGGAACCCTATTGTTATTGTTATTTCTATTACAACCCTGCTACATGCAAATTAATAAGTACCTTAAATAACAAAATATGCAAATGAAGCTATGTCAGGGGGCGACATAGCTCAGGGGGTAAGAGCGGTTGTCTGGCAGTCGGAGGGTTGCCGGTTCAAACCCCGCCCTGGGTATGTCAAAGTGTCCCTGAGCAAGACACCTAACCCCTAATTGCTCTGGCGAATGCAAGGCATCAATTGTAAAGCGCTTTGGATAAAAGCGCTATATAAATGCAGTCCATTTACCATTTACCATTTAATTGCTGTTTGCAACTATTATTATTATTATTATTATTATTTTTACTTATGTACCTATACCTATGCTATTGAAACCATTCTAAAGAGTCTTAAGGTACTTGCTAAAAATTATGATACATATTCAAACTTAAAATGAGACAGTACTGTAAGTCATCCCCATCATTCTTTATACCATCTGCATTCTTCCACTCACCTTTCCTCTCTTTCTCAAGGTGAGAGAGGTCTCCAATCGGATTCTGACCACAGTGAACGAAGGCGTGGAGAATGACCAGGTCTTCACTCACCTGGTGACCATCTTTGGCCAGTGGAACGATCACGACCTGTCCTTCACCCCACACTCCCCCAGCATCCGTTCCTTCAGCAACGGCATCAACTGCGACGCGACCTGTGAGCAGGCTAACCCCTGCTTCCCCATTCTGGTCAGTGCTCTACACCATCTACACCAGAGGGGGCCAACCCAGGTCCTGGGGAGCCGCAGGGTCTGCTGGTTTTTGTTTTAACTTAATTGATCAATTGAAGTAGTTGATTACACAGTTAACTCAACTCACCTTTTATTTTTGGTTTTTCTTTGGTCTAAATGGTCAGCAGCTCCACAGAACCAGGGTTGGCCACCTTCTCTACTACACAATGTCTCTTCTCTTTCATTCTTCTGTCCTCTCCCTCTTCATATCCATCACTAACGGCTTCCCTCCATTTTAACTCCACATATTCGCTGTTGTTTTAACAAGATTCTATGTCCCCCATCTTGTGTCTGATACATGCGTGTTTATAAACCGAAATTAATCTCCGCTCCAAACCCCTCTCTGTCTGTCATCAGATCCCGAAGCAGGACCCCCGCTTCGGCGCAAATTCCAAAACCTGCCTCCCGTTCTTCCGCTCCGCCCCGGCGTGTGGGACGGGGAGCACGGGTTTCATCTTCGGGGCAAACAATGTGCTGGAGCAGATCAACTCCCTGACGGCCTACCTGGACGTGGGGCAGGTGTACGGCTCGGAGGACGTGCTGGCCCGGGACCTGCGTGACCTCACCAACGACGGGGGCTTGCTGCGCGTCAACCAGAGATTCAACGACAGCGGCAGGGAGCACCTGCCCTTCACCAACATGAAGCCCAACATGTGCGCGACTCGCCAGAAAGTCACCAACACTTCTGGACTGGAAGAGGTGCCATGCTTCGTAGCAGGTGAGAACCAATGGAGTCCGAGGAGAAGGGTAGTGGACAGGTTGTAATAAGAGGCTCAAATGTCAGGAGACAGTTTTAGACATTGCTTTACTGCCATTTAGCAGACATTCTTTTCCTGAGTGACTTACACAATTTAGCTATTTGTTTTTCAATCACTTGGATATATACTGAAGTAACCAGGTTAAATAACTTGCTCTAGGGTACTACGGCAATGCCCTCCTTGGGAATCAAACCTGCACCCTTTGGGATAAGAGCACAGTTATTTTATACTGGTACTCACTGCTCTGGTATAACATGGTGATGCAACATCAAATCAAAGTAATATTACATTTCAGATCAGTTACATTTAAGCATCTGGAAGGTTCTGTAAATGGCCCTCTTGTTGTTGTGAAGCGGTGGGCGTGGAGGCGCTCTGAAGCTCTAGGTGAGGCTGCTAAGGCCTCCATTTTGCGCCCTCTTGCAGGCGACGTTCGCGTGGATGAGAACATCGGCCTCACCTCCCTGCACACGCTGTTCCTACGTGAGCACAACCGCCTGGCGCGGGCACTGCGCCAGCTCAACCCGCACTGGAGCAGCGAGACGCTCTACCAGGAGGCGCGCAAGATCATGGGCGGCTACCATCAGGTAACAGCGCCACCAGGGGGCGCCACATGTACAGGTCTCAGTATAGCAATCACATGGGGTCTATTTAGATTTGGACTACATCCTCAATATTTCCCAGTGGGTCAATCTGGGGCTTTTTAACGTGCTTTCCTGTGCCCTCCAGGTACTCGTGTTCCGGGATTACCTCCGGCACATCGTCGGCCCTGACGAGTTGTCACGCCGACTCTCCACCTACCCCGGCTACGATGAGAACGTGGACCCCACCATCTCCAACGTCTTCGCCACGGCTGCCTACCGCTTCGCCCACCTCGCCATCCAGCCCTTCATGTTCCGACTGGACGAGAACTACAACGAGCACCCGCAGTTCCCCAGCGTGCCGCTGTACGAAGCTTTCTTCACCCCCTGGAGGGTGGTCTTTGAAGGTTTGTAGAAGAGCTGCCTGTCTTCTGTCTTTAGAGCGGACTCGCTGTAGACTTGAGGCACTGCATGCTGGAAATGTGGACTCCTATAGAAGTCATTAAGAAGTGATGATAAACAAGCATTAAATGAATAATGGTGACTGATGAGAACGTTCCTTTGTATGGGACACATTTTGAGGGGGGTCACCCATAAACACCCAGCTAAGGCATTTCTCCCCCACCTTTCAGGTGGGATAGACCCTCTGATTCGGGGACTGGTGGGCAGTCCCGCCAAGCTCAACACGCAGGATAACATGATGGTGGAGGCACTCCGTGATAGGCTCTTCCAGTTCACCAGTCGGCTGGCGCTGGACCTGGGTGCTCTGAACATGCAGCGCAGTCGTGACCACGGCATCCCTGGTGAGGATTATTATCAACCCCACTGCGCCTCCACCTCCCTTCCTGCCCCTGCTCTCCTCCCCAATGCACCTCCTCTGCCTCCCCCTCTCTATGCACCTCCACCCCGGTCCCTACGGCAACTCCTCTACCTACACACCCGCTCCAATACCTTGTCCAACTCGCCCCCAAAAAGTTTGCAATCTGTGTTGTGTCTCTGTGCATTTTTATTTCATCCTTCTATCACACTGTTTTAATCGCTGTGCAGTTTCACACTGTGTTAATCTCTGTGCAGTTTCACACTGTGTTAATCTATGTGCAGTTTCACACGGTGTTAATCGCTGTGCAGTTTCACACTGTTAATCTCTGTGCAGTTTCACACTGTTAATCTCTGTGCCGTTTCACACTGTGTTAATCGCTGTGCAGTTTCACACTGTGTTAATTGCTGTGCAGTTTCACACTGTGTTAATCGCTGTGCAGTTTCACACTGTGTTAATCGCTGTGCAGTTTCACACTGTGTTAATCTCTGTGCCGTTTCACACTGTGTTAATCGCTGTGCAGTTTCACACTGTGTTTATCTCTGTGCAGTTTCACACTGTGTTTATCTCTGTGCAGTTTCACACTGTGTTAATCTCTGTGCAGTTTCACACTGTGTTAACCCTTGTGCAGTTTCACACTGTATTAATCTCTGTAATTTCTGTCTGTTCCTCTGTTCACTGAAGGCTACAACGAATGGCGACGGTTCTGTGGCCTGTCAGAGCCCCAGAATGTCGAGCAGCTGGCCCAGGTTATGAACAACACAGATCTGGCTCAGCGGCTGCTGCAGCTGTACGGCACCCCCGCCAACATCGACGTGTGGCTGGGGGGCGTTGCAGAGCCCTTCGTCCCCGGGGGCCGCGTGGGGCCCCTCTTTGCCTGCCTAATCGCCAAACAGTTCCAGAACATCCGCCAGGGAGACAGGCGAGTTGGGAGTTTTTTTTTATTTTTAAATTTGGGATTTGATTGTTTGGTGGCAGTTGGCTGCTATGGTGCTATGGGGTTGTTTCTTTTGACTGCACTGTTGTTCTGAGCCAGTGCAGTCACACAGGAATATCAGCAATGTTAGTAACGTGCCCCCGATACACATTTCAGGTTATGGTGGCAAAATGAGGGCGTGTTCACCAGCAGACAGAGGGCTTCCCTGGCCAGCGTCTCATTGGCCCGCATCATCTGTGACAACACGGGCATCAGAGATGTCCCCCGCGACCCCTTCCTCTACCGCCCCCGTGGGTCCGGCTACGCCAACTGCGACAACATCCCTGCCTTTGACCTCACGCCCTGGATCGAAGCTGGTGAGTGTCCCATGCATGTCCCCCTGCACCAGACCCCACTCTCTACACCACCCACTGTACACACACACACACACACGTCCCTCTGCAACGGACCCCACTCTCTACACCACCCACTGTAGACACACACACACACACACGTCCCCCTGCACCAGACCCCACTCTCTACACCACCCACTGTACACACACACACACACACACGTCCCTCTGGAACGGACCCCAATCTCTACACCACCCACTGTACACACACACACACACACACACGTCCCTCTGCACCAGATCCCACTCTCTACACCACCCACTGTAGACACACACACACACGTCCCCCTGCACCAGACCCCACTCTCTACACCACCCACTGTACACACACACACACACGTCCCTCTGCACCAGACCCCACTCTCTACACCACCCACTGTACACACACACGTCTCTGTGCACCAGACCCCACTCACTACACCACCCACTGTAGACACACACACACGTTCCCCTGCACCAGACTCCACTTTCGATACCACCCACTGTACACACACACACACACGTCCCTCTGCACCAGACCCCACTTTCTACACCACCCACTGTAGACACACACACACACACACACGTTCCCCTGCACCAGACCCCACTTTCGACACCACCCACTGTACACACACACACACACACACACACACGTCCCTCTGCAGCAGACCCCACTTTCTACACCACCCACTGTAGACACACACACAGACACACGTTCCCCTGCACCAGACCTCACTCTCTACACCACCCACCACACCCCCGTACATACACACACACACACAGGCCCTCAGGTATTTTCCTGTCGCCTTTGTAATATTCAGTCTCTAAATATTGCAAGTGAATAAATACTAATGGTCTATTAGTATCTACTGTCTGAAGCAGTATGGTTTAAAAAATTGTAATACATGCACACATAGACACACGCACACACACACACGCACTCACACAACTTGCTGTCACCATCACTTTCTCATTTATGATGTTTGACATTACAGACCCAGATGACAACCAGATTGGTATCAGCGGATTTCAGGTTAGAGAAAAGAAGATTGTTTGCTTGCTTGCATGGCCATCGAAAGCCATGTTCATTCTCTCACCAATCAAGCCCCACACAATCTCACGTGAAATCAACCACAGCAAAATCCAATCCTGCAGTGTGTTTATCTGACGGCTCTGTTTCTCTGTTACTGTGGGCGAAGAGCATTGATTTCTAAAATGGCACAAATCCAAACTTCCTGATTGTTCCACCAGGGTTCTCTGTCCAAACACACCAAGCGAATCCAGCTCTTCCAATCAGCTGTGTGGGAAGCATTGCCTCTACTAGCAGTCATCTGTATCAATAATCAAACAGGCAGCACACAGAGACATTTTTATTTTACATTTCAGGGTCCGACCCCATCCCAGGCCCGAGGGGAGAGCCAGGAGAACGAGGTAACAGGGCATTCGATACTTCCGTCTTACTCTAGAAGGTGGTGTGCAGTTCTGTGTGTGTGCCTGCGTGCATGTGTGTGTGCGCAAGTGTTTGTTTGTGTGTGTGTGTGTGTGTGTGTGTGTGTGTGTGTATGTGCGTGTGTGTGTTTCTGTGTGTGTGTGTCTATGCGTGTCTCTATGTGCTAAACAGGTGTTTAAACTGCAACCATGTTGTATTTTCTGCAGTTAGCTAAAAGTGCTGTGTCCCTTCCCTGCCCTCCCCTACAGGTCCCCCAGGCATGAGGGGGCCCCCTGGCCCCCCCGGCCCCCCCGGTCCCCCCGGCCCCGGCATCCAGCGCTCGGCTTTCTCGGTACGCCTGGGCTACAACAACCCCGACCCCAATCAGGTCATCATCTTCCGGGAGGTCCTCTACAACGGGCAGAAGCACTACGACAACCGCACCGGCTACTTCACCTGCGCGGTGCCCGGGGTGTACCAGTTCGACTTCTTCTGCACCCTGTACCAGAACGTGGGCAACGTCGACCTGTGCCACAACGGCCGGGTGCTGCTGCACTCCCTGAGCACGCTGCAGAACGGCTACGTCACCAGCTCCGGGGGCACCATGGTGGAGCTCCGCCGGGGGGACCGGGTCTGGCTGCGGGCCAACTACGGGGGCAACGGCATGACCGCCGACAGCTACTTCTCCGGACACCTGCTCTTCACCCCGTAGATCAGACGCTCCCGCTACGCGCTTGTTTATACTCCGTGTCTAACGCGCTCGCTAAACGCACTCCGGCTCACGCGCGCCTCTCTCTCCGCGCTCTTCTCTTTTAGCCACAGCATACAGACCTACCGCGTGCACTCGTGGTAGTGGCTTTTCGGTGTTTTACGTCACCCGCGCTTCCGACTTTCACCGGTGCCGCTCTGTTCTTTCCCGATCTTTCCGGAAGCATGGCGTGAAAACGGTAGCACCTCTACCTGTAATTCCGCTCTACTGCACTAAAGAAGGAACTGAAAAGGACAGGCTTCTGCTCCTGATCCGATGCACTATTTATATATTCTCTGTTTTAAATTTAGCCTTGCTTAACCTTTATTTATACGGGATGACTGTTGCTTCTGCTGTTGAATCACCGATGCTCATGCTGCCACCCAGCAATGCTTCGCTTGACTGCCCTTAAATGGACATCTTAGATGTCAAATAAGGACTTTGCAGACACTGAATTGTCTAATCACTTTGTAAATCTTTGTGAAAATTATTATTTTTAAATATATATTTTAGAAGTTTGTTTGGATACCCTAGGCTGCTACCTTGGATTTATCTGCACAGCAAAGAAATAGTGCCTTTGTTTACACTGCAGTTTTGCAGATGGGCACACACATTCAGCTTGATTGTACAAGCTGACCTTAAATGGCTGGGAAATTTTCATCTTAAAATGGTGCCGCAACATGAAACAAGCTTGGGTCAAAACATTGAAGTGTAACGGGAACCTGAATTTAATGCCGACTCCCAACTCTATGTAAAACGTTTTGTCTTTTTTATATTCAGAAATAAAAATAATTTAAAAAGTTCTGTCCATACTTGTGACTTGACTCTTTACATGACTAATTCTACATGGTCACACATGATCGTCCACCCTCACGTAGTCCCACAAATTTGATTGGATTTCCCACAGTATGTGATGCTTCTGTGCGAGGAGACCCTTTATATTACACACAATATATTACCTAATAAGAGCAGGCGGGCCTTGATGACATGGCATCCCCAAAGTCCCAGAGGCTACATGCTAACACTTAGCCAGCTGCTGGCTGAAACATTATACTGATGCAAGTATATCATTGGCCTGACTCTAGACTTAGAACAGAGACTGGGTTCCCTCATCTCCTGTCCCATTTCCCCAAGGTTTTGACACTGTTGCTGTAAGTTTACAGACTCAGGGACCTGTGTGGTCTAGCCAACCACTGGTGTTCTGGGAAAATTGTGGGATGCTCTATTAATGGCCAAAGGGTCTATGGGAAAAGAATAAGATGTTCCTCGAAGAGGGGAGAGGAGAGGGAGACCCGTCCCCATACTGGCAAGGCAAAGTTATTATTAACTGAAGCAATTTGTGCCAAGTGGGGAAGCTCAGGTCTGACGTAGGGTTCAGGAACGTGCGGCAGACAGGTTAACTAATGAAAAATGCTTGGTCAAGTGCTTCCTCATAGGAACATCTGCAGTAACAGTCGACCCACTTCCCACTGGGGGGCAGCATTGAGTCACATTTCCTGTCAGCAGGTTTTATCGCAAGACACACAGTGAAAAAGAGGAAGCTCTACACATCCATCCATTCTCTGTGACTCTTTGCAGTACTGTATGTACGGCCATGAATTAAAATAGAGTCTTAGCATATCAAGCCGATATGCGTCCGACCTGTCCAATGTTGCCGTAACATGGGACACACTCTGGCGGCAGCACGCGTTATACTGAATGCCCTTAGCAACTGTACGCACAGATTATAGGCTAACAGTTGGTTAACCAGTTTAATAGGGTCCATTATTACAGCTAACATTCCAAATGTTTTGTACTAGCTCTTCGTGCTACACAAAACGCTTTAATCAGGCTGTAATTCTCATAGTTCGGAAATACAGACCGATAGAGTAAACCAAAATGCTTTACCTACAAAATAATAATCTAATATCTTTCTCAGACAGAATTAGCGCATTCTGTGACGCTTGTAATAAGGGTGGATATGGAGCGAATATCCTTTCCTTGCATGTAACCTACAAACGCTCACAGACAATCTGCCAAATTACCTACTGTACACCTGCGCCTTCCAGGCCACATGACCAGACCTTATAAAGGGGCTTCATTTCCACGATTCGCGAGCGCGAGAGGTGCTCTTTGTGCGTGCATGTGTTGTGAGAGAAAACAACGGACCAAACTTCTTAAGTGGAAAACTGTGCACCCTTCGGCTACGTGAGAAATTGTACTGTATTCTGTGGATTGTGGACACTCGCCCTCTTTCTTTGTTTTGCTGATTGCTTCTCTGTGGCTTTCAGGTGTACAAGGTAGAGCAGGTCTCCCTTAGCATTCACTAAACCTAAAGCACGCATTTAGATTCTCTTCTTACACATTTGGAATATCTTTAAAAGCCCCTTTCGCACACGCAAACACACTCTGTTAGTGACGGCCCCTATTGTTTCCCCTTGGGTAGAACTATCTTTTATATCGATGAAGCCTTTGTACACATTGCCCGCTTTTGCATTACACTATCCTTTTGAACTACACTACTGTCCATAGGTTCGCGGGGTTCCGGTAATGGTGGGGAGGGGGGTGGAGCTACCATCGGCTGCGCTCTTTCATGTGTTTGGAATGTGCCATTCCTATATGCACGCTGTAGTGCAGAATTGTGTTCTGTGGTCCATAGCTCAATCTATATATTTGTGAATAGCGTGTGTACAATACTAAGTATATTTAAAGTGTGGAGTATAAATATAGTGGCATTCACCAGTGTGGAGATTTATTGCACAGTCGTATCTGTATGAAGGGAACTATCTGATTAATAGCCTAATTTAATAGATACTAATAAGATTAAAACATGAAACGTTTGCTAAATTATATGGCCTAAATGTAAATGAAAACATAGCTGATAGGGTCTGCTTAGTTTGCTATCTAGGTCTAATTCAGAATGTTGGCTAACCGAGTTTAATAAGCTAGTTGAGGCAATGTAAACCTGTATAATAGCCTGTTCTTAACACCTGAACTGATAAACACATGGAAACAAGAACATGCATATATCTAAATTTCGGTTCATTGCTTCTAAGTTTAATGTGCTGTGTCAGGCAACGTCGACGATGCTTTCCTCTCATTTAGAGATTTTGCTCGTTTATGCATTCATTGATTTTTATTACGCTAAATTGATCTGCAACGATGTTTATAGCCTAATAAATACAGGCTATAGGCTTGGCTTGGACATAATTTGCGTGTATCAACCAAGTCGTCTTTCTCTTTTTTTTTTTTTACTTTGGATCACATAATCACAATTATATAACCAACGCGCGGTCAATCCGTTATTCTCAATCAGTTATTTATTAACAAAATATTTTGTTACAGGCTGTCAGTTTCGGACATTTCCCACCAGAGGGCGGAAGCTCCCCATTCCTAGTATGTCTTGTCTTTGCCTGTGTTGTGGCCTTATAGACCTCCTAACTGCTGTGTCCACAGTAGCCTATGTAATGTCTACTAAGCATGCTGTGGACATATCCAGGAATTCGCATTATAGACACTACCACTTACTATCCCTGTAACAAATTGGCCACAATTTCGCACACCCATACACGGTCCAGCCATATACTAGGTTTTGACTTGGTCTTGTTTTCCATATACTGCCTATCACTTAGTAAAACAAGACCAAGTCAAAACCTAGTATATGGCTGGACCGTGTATGGGTGTGCGAAATTGTGGCCAATTTGGGATAGTAAGTGGTAGTGTCTATAATGCGAATTCCTGGATATTAAATGTTCATCTGCAATGTGCCGGTCTGATGTGTAGTGTAACACAATTCATTCGGCCGACCAATGGTGTAACTTCATCACTCAGTCACTCAGTCACAGACATTTGTGTTTATAGGGCTGGCCCCGCTGTTGGTCCAGCCAAATATCCCATCCTAAATATACTATAGTCTATCCTAAAAACATCCTATCTTAAATGTACTATTTCCCAACCGTACTGTGGAAGTGTCGTAAGACGTTCTGCCCTTGCAGCCATGCTCACGTGTCCTTGCTGTTGTTCATTTTCAAGGAAAATGTCAGGGAAGCTGCGTTTCTTTAAGGGGTGAAAATGGTCATTTTCTTCCTGAAAAATATGCTCCTGAATATACTCAGTGAAGCATATCATCAGTATATCATCCTGCAATTTTAAGTACACTACCTTTAGAGAAATTTAGCCTACTTAACTTACTCATCCAGTGTACTCAGCAAGCATACTCAACAGGCAAGTGTTCTGATTCAGGCATGGTCCTTGGCTCTGGAGTTTTCTCTGTGCTTGGGTCCCAACTTGAACATTGTGACAACAGCCTATTCTGTGCGAAGTCCAAATCATAATCTTGTTGACAAATTAAAAATGAAAGTACAACCAACGCCTATAATTAGGTCACGCTAAAAGCTGTAAAATTATAAAGCACTGCAGAAATTAAGCATGTCTGGAGGTGGGAAGGAATGGCCACTGGGACCTTGCCACCGAAGCAAATCATTTACAGTCCGTAGGGTGATATAGTTATAGTTTTGTTTTTCCACTAACTGCAGGTGAGTGGAAGATGCAACTTGGTAAACTTTGTTCAGCTCTAGCAAATGAGCGAGTTTTGGCCTCTGGGCCTTAGACTGACCCCTGGTATTAAGCAATGTGGAAAAAATACATTCCACTCACATTTTTTTTATCGTTTTCATTCTACGACAGATTGTCCTAGAAATGGGGACTCCAGTCTGTTCACAAAAATAAATAAGTAAATAAGTAGTGTGAAAAGGGACAAAAACGTGTTACGTAAGACAGCCTTGTAAAATGCCCTAGGGTGCATCTTTTCACAAAACTGCTCTTTTTTTTTTTTTTTTTTGCTGTAAACCTGCCAAAACTTTTAACGGCTATCTACTTCGAGGAGAGTGTCCCTAAATATCAAGTCGAAACTTTAAGAATGTTTTTTTTTTTTTTGCGCGGCACGCTGAACGCGGCACTTTGCGCTGAGCGCGTTGTCTGGGTATGTTGGGTTGGGAAGGGCGGAAGGAGGCCGTTTCCAGCACATTCTCTCCACTACTCCGTTTCCCCTTTAGCCACCACTAGATGGCGCCAGAAAATAATGTGGGAATTTCGATTATGCGCCGTCTTCCGGCATTCCAACTTGCGTCGTTTGTGTCCTTTCGGTCAGTGTAGCCGTAGCTAAAAAGACGTGTGGAAATATTATTTCCCTTATTGGTTTTCATCCCACAAAATAGTTGCAGGTCAATTTGTAGTCGTATCAGGCAAAATATTACGAGTAGATGACGCCATGCATCACATTGGTCCATATTAATTTTGATTTCGCTTTCAGTTTCATATTTTCTCTCTTTTCCTTGAGGAGAATTGAAAGCTGTGCTTTGTAACGGTGCTGACATTGGGGAAATTGATTTAATTGCGGTGTATCCTCGAGTGGATGGCTCAGTTTGTCGGCTGTAGGCAGTAAACGCCTATGGTGAAGGGCTCCCGTGAGTATGAGGATGGCGAAGCACTGATATCATTCAAACTGTCGGCGTGATTTAATAGAGACCTTGCTGAGCTATCAGACCTGCTATTACAGTAGTGCCACCCCCCCCCCCCCCCAAACGTTACTTACCCCTATTCATAAAAAAAATTTAAAAAAATCTGTCGCAACCTACCTTGAAAACCAACACACAGTTAAAGCTGCTTGGTGTTCCTGTAACAGGAGTTGAGATTTAACATTTATTTGCACTTGCGCTTCAGTTAATGCGCGTTTCAATTGCATAGTTTGCTTCCGAGATCTAACTGCATAAATATAGCTTCTCGCGTTTTACATCTTCTTTTACACCTTATTACAATATGCCTTGCTGGCACTCTGATCCATGGTTTACATATCATCCATTTAGTCATCTTTAATATTAAAAACAAATTTTCTCCTTTTCCTCACTTCGGACATCTGTCCAGAGCATTAGCCATGAGACCGACTGACCCACCCTCCTGCAGACACAGTTGGTCCAGCTCCAGCTCCACGCCTGTCCCCCTGCCTGACAGCGCCACCCGTTGGCCTTCCAACTCATATCTCATCAAGAGCGGAGTCATCCATCATAGCTTCGCTCACACACATGTATTATATATCAGTTCTTTTCCAATTAAATGGTGCCAGCCAGCAGCAGATGGGCTCAAGGTTTCTTCCTGTTACCAGCCAGGGAGTTTTTTCTTGCCACTTAAACCCTAGGTGTGGTCTTGGTGGGTGGGTCCAGGCCTCAATATCTGCAAAGCTGCTTTGTGACAATGCCCTTTATAAAAAGCATTATATAAATAAAAAATTGGAATTGAATCTTGATGTTTACTGAGGAAATTCAGGATCAGAAGCGCTTTGGCCTCCCGCTGTCTTGGATCGAATCTGTGCTGTGCCAGTGCTGACTGTGGCTGTTAGCTCTGTAGGGTGACTCACGTTTACAGAGAACGTTGCCCGGGCTTCTGGAGGGTTCGGTCAATTAGGGGTTCACATTTCATTGCTCTCTAGCGACCCCCGCTGGTTGACCCGGTGCCCACTGACTGTGTGCCAAAGCCACACAGGAGATGTTGTCCTTTTGAGAAGAACTGCAGGTGTGTTGACTCTCCCGAATCGGCAGTGGGGATCACACATCAATGCTAATACTTCATTGGGTCTTCCAAAGCCTCGGGTCTCCATCCTTCATGTTAGAAGCTCCGTACTCGTTGGACTACCAGCCGCTATATTTACACTTCAGCCTTCAGTACACACGCTTATCCGAACGCAGTTCACATCGTCCGCCCATTATCCGTTTAATACAGCTGAATGTATACTGAAGCTGTCAGGGTGCGTGGAGGGTTAGGACCCAAATGCAGAGGAGGGAAAAACACAACTCCAAAAGGGTAGGAACAAAAGACTTTACTAAATAAAAAGGGAACACAAGGGAACAGAAGGCCTCGCAGGGCAACTCTTCACACAAAGGAAAACTTCAAAATGAAAAACACAGAAAAGGTACACACTGGCAGGAACATGAACAAAGACACGCGACCAACGACAAACCAACAAGGATCCAGCACCTGAGTCCAGGAGAAGGGAAACTTAAATAGACCACGACACACGAGACACAGGAGGGCACAATGAACAATCAGGCCACAGAGAGGGAAGGGAAAACGAGACAGCCAGAAAACAATGATTAGACAATTGAAAATAATCATACAATTAACAGGGAAGCAGGACAGAAAACAGAAGTGCCGCCATTTGGCGGCCCAACAAGGGAAACACAGACAGAAACACAGAACCATGACAGTACCCCCCCCCCCCCCAAGGGACCGGCTCCTGACGTCCCAGGAGGCCGACCTGGGGAGGGAGTGAACAGAGGGTGGGAGCTGGAGACAGGACTCAGGACTGGACTCGACAGGAACAGGAACCGGACTCAGGACTGGACTCGACAGGAGCAGGACTCAGGACTGGACTCGACAGGAACAGGACTCAGGACTGGACTCGGCAGGAACAGGGACTGGACTGGATTGGACTCTGGACTCAGGGCAGGAACAGGGACTGGACTGGACTCTGGACTCAGACAGGAACAGGGACTGGACTGGACTCAGACAGGAACAGGGACTGGACTGGACTCAGACAGGAACAGGGACTGGGCTGGACTCAGACAGGAACAGGGACTGGACTGGACTGGACACAGACAGGAGAACAGACACAGGACTGGACTCAGGACTCCGGGCAGGAATGGGACTCAGGAACGGGACTGGACTGGGACACAGGAACTGGACTGGACTCAGACGAGGGAACAGGACTCTGGACAGGACTCGAGAACTGGACAGGAACTGGACGGGACTCAGGACTGGACTCGACAGGAACAGGAACCGGACTCAGGACTGGACTCGACAGGAACAGGACTCAGGACTGGACTCGACAGGAACAGGACTCAGGACTGGACTCGACAGGAACAGGACTCAGGACTGGACTCGACAGGAACAGGGACTGGACTGGATTGGACTCTGGACTCAGGGCAGGAACAGGGACTGGACTCAGGGCAGGAACAGGGACTGGACTGGACTCTGGACTCAGACAGGAACAGGGACTGGACTGGACTGGACTCAGACAGGAACAGGGACTGGACTGGACTCAGACAGGAACAGGGACTGGACTGGACTCAGACAAGAACAGGGACTGGGCTGGACTCAGACAGGAACAGGGACTGGACTGGACTGGACACAGACAGGAGAACAGGCACAGGACTGGACTCAGGACTGGACTCGACAGGAGCAGGACTCAGGACTGGACTCGACAGGAACAGGACTCAGGACTGGACTCGGCAGGAACAGGGACTGGACTGGATTGGACTCTGGACTCAGGGCAGGAACAGGGACTGGACTGGACTCTGGACTCAGACAGGAACAGGGACTGGACTGGACTCAGACAGGAACAGGGACTGGACTGGACTCAGACAGGAACAGGGACTGGGCTGGACTCAGACAGGAACAGGGACTGGACTGGACTGGACACAGACAGGAGAACAGACACAGGACTGGACTCAGGACTCCGGGCAGGAACGGGACTCAGGAACGGGACTGGACTGGGACACAGGAACTGGACTGGACTCAGACGAGGGAACAGGACTCTGGACAGGACTCGAGAACTGGACAGGAACTGGACGGGACTCAGGACTGGACTCGACAGGAACAGGAACCGGACTCAGGACTGGACTCGACAGGAACAGGACTCAGGACTGGACTCGACAGGAACAGGACTCAGGACTGGACTCGACAGGAACAGGACTCAGGACTGGACTCGACAGGAACAGGGACTGGACTGGATTGGACTCTGGACTCAGGGCAGGAACAGGGACTGGACTCAGGGCAGGAACAGGGACTGGACTGGACTCTGGACTCAGACAGGAACAGGGACTGGACTGGACTGGACTCAGACAGGAACAGGGACTGGACTGGACTCAGACAGGAACAGGGACTGGACTGGACTCAGACAAGAACAGGGACTGGGCTGGACTCAGACAGGAACAGGGACTGGACTGGACTGGACACAGACAGGAGAACAGGCACAGGACTGGACTCAGGACTGGACTCGACAGGAGCAGGACTCAGGACTGGACTCGACAGGAACAGGACTCAGGACTGGACTCGGCAGGAACAGGGACTGGACTGGATTGGACTCTGGACTCAGGGCAGGAACAGGGACTGGACTGGACTCTGGACTCAGACAGGAACAGGGACTGGACTGGACTCAGACAGGAACAGGGACTGGACTGGACTCAGACAGGAACAGGGACTGGGCTGGACTCAGACAGGAACAGGGACTGGACTGGACTGGACACAGACAGGAGAACAGACACAGGACTGGACTCAGGACTCCGGGCAGGAACGGGACTCAGGAACGGGACTGGACTGGGACACAGGAACTGGACTGGACTCAGACGAGGGAACAGGACTCTGGACAGGACTCGAGAACTGGACAGGAACTGGACGGGACTCAGGACTGGACTCGACAGGAACAGGAACCGGACTCAGGACTGGACTCGACAGGAACAGGACTCAGGACTGGACTCGACAGGAACAGGACTCAGGACTGGACTCGACAGGAACAGGACTCAGGACTGGACTCGACAGGAACAGGGACTGGACTGGATTGGACTCTGGACTCAGGGCAGGAACAGGGACTGGACTCAGGGCAGGAACAGGGACTGGACTGGACTCTGGACTCAGACAGGAACAGGGACTGGACTGGACTGGACTCAGACAGGAACAGGGACTGGACTGGACTCAGACAGGAACAGGGACTGGACTGGACTCAGACAAGAACAGGGACTGGGCTGGACTCAGACAGGAACAGGGACTGGACTGGACTGGACACAGACAGGAGAACAGGCACAGGACTGGACTCAGGACTCAGGGCAGGAATGGGACTCAGGAACGGGACTGGACTGGGACACAGGAACTGGACTGGACTCAGACGAGGGAACAGGACTCTGGACAGGACTCGAGAACTGGACAGGAACTGGACGGGACTCAGGAACTGGACGGGACTCAAAACTCGGGACTCAGGAGACAGGAGCGAGGGCCAGGCGGCGAAGGCGGCGAAGGCCCCTCCGGGACTCGGGGCGAATCAGGCGGCGAAGGACCCTCCGGGACTCGGGGCAGAGCAGGAGGCCTCTCCTGGACTCTCGGCGGAGCAGGAGGCCTCTCCTGGCGCGGGACGAAGCAGGGGATGTGTAACCGCACCACAAACAGCCGCGCCCCTGGGATGGCCACACAGTTAGGCCATATTTAAACGATAAAACAACAATGAGCAAAAGCCATTGTTTGAATTCTGGAAATGTGTGACGTCCTTGTGTGACGTTTATCAAACTGAAAAAAAAAAACATAATCATTTTTTTTCTTTTTGATGATTTTATTTTTGCTTGCCTTGGCCATTTTCTTCTCTTCCTTTATTTTATTTTTCTTTTGTTTCTAAAATGTTGGAATTTAACAGATCATAAGAAGCTCCAAAAGAAATAATCAATATCAGTGGTTCCTGGAGCACCCCTGTGTATGCTGGTTTTTGTTCCTACCCCAATTGCAATCCAATAATTTTAACAAACTGTTTATTTTTCTTACAATAATTATGTATGTTCATGGAGGGCTACTCATGCTCTTTAACCGCATTAATGAACTATAAACATTACCACGGTCATGCTGTGCCATATTGCAAACGATTGCCTCAAAGCCTCTTGATCAATTAAGGTTATTGAAAATGTGCTTACGTTTTACCATAATTGTGTGCTTAAACTTATTATAAGACAATGCAGGTTTGGCTTGTTGCTGTTTGCTGTCAGTAAACTCCTTTCTTTTTACACAGATGGTTTCAGGTTTCTACACTCAGCTGATTTCACCCATCAGTTTGCAGTTGAATCAATGTGGCTCCATTCGAGAGTAACATCACTGGCTATGGCTCCATTCGAGAGTAACATCACTGGCTATGGTTCCATTAGAGAGTAACATCACTGGCTATGGTTCCATTAGAGAGTAACATCACTGGCTATGGTTCCATTAGAGAGTAACATCACTGGCTATGGCTCCATTCGAGAGTAACATCACTGGCTATGGTTCCATTCGAGAGTAACATCACTGGCTATGGTTCAATTCGAGAGTAACATCACTGGCTATGGTTCCATTTGAGAGTAACATCACTGGCTATGGTTCCATTAGAGAGTAACATCACTGGCTATGGTTCCATTAGAGAACAACATCAGTGAGTGTGGTTCCAGTGGTAAAGCAACATCAGTGGGTGTTTATTCGAAAATTCGTTTATTCGGTTCCATTAGAAAAGCACAGAAGGAGGAAGGGAGGGCTAGATCAGGCAGAGGAATTCAACCAGGTTTGACCTGTCAAACATCCTAAAAAATGGGTTGAATTCCTCTGCATTGTCTACAGATCAGCAGCAGGTCAAGAAATTATCAGATGAGGAGTCTTTGTAAACCCTGTCACCATCTCCGAAGAGCAGGTTCTGAAACAGCTTAGAAGAATGAACTCTGTGTGCCGATCGTAGTCTTCCTCCTACATTACATGTTCAGCCTATCCCTGTCCATTTTTGATATCCCTTCCATATGGAAGGAATTATGCATAGTACCAGTCCATAAGAAGTTAGAGCGGTCAGTACCAAATGAATCTAGACCAGTGGCCCTGACATCACACCTTTGAGTGGGCCTTGGATTAGCATTCTCTGGTCTGGGGTAGCCCCTACCTAGATCCATTACATTTTGCCTACCACCCCAAGTTAGGTGTTGATGATGCAATAATATATCTACTGCACAGACTATGAACGTTTTGAGAGGACAAAGACTGTGTTCTATGATTTGCCTAGTACTGTGGTTTCAAACTCAGTCTTTGGACCCCCTTGTATATGCTGGTTTTCATTTCTACCACAATTGCAATCTCAGAACTTTAACAAGTTGTCATTTTTTATTAATTACTGGGGGGGTTATTCACCCTCTTAAAACACATAATGTCATAAATAGCTATGCATGACCACAGTAATACAATTCCCATGTCTTTATTGTGCTTCTTATGCTACATTGCAAACTAGTAAATTATTTTTAACTAATCAAGTTAAAGACTGAGGTGAATCAGTAGGAAAGTGTAGACACCTGGCCATTAAAACAAACTATCTGGGAGATTAAGAAGGCTTGAAGATGAAGAATTCAAAGACAAAGGAAAATAATAACAAGCCAAACTCGTATTGTGCTAATAAGTTTGATGAAAAAATTAGGAAAGAAATGAAACACGTTTGACCTAATTACAGTAGGAGCCTATTGATTAACCTCATTACCTCTTTTTATGTGACTGTAAGCACAATAAAATATAGTACAATAGGCGCGATATGAATGTGGGAAACGTATTCTTAATTTCCAGGTGTAAAGCCCTGTAAATGGAAGGAAATGTATTCTTGGCTTACTGAAATGCAGCATTTTCTGGACTACTTGCTGTGTGTGGGACTTTCAGTAGTCATTGCCAAAAGAGGAAACCAATGAGCAACCTTTGCCAAGGACCTTTAGGTGTTGTTCTGATAAGTAATCTGTCACTTCGTCACGCATTGGTTGAGAGAGATTAAGAATCAGCTTGGGTGGTACTTGTGTGACCGACTGCCCTGTTTTAAAGTTGACTTCTGGCTGATTACCAGTTCCTATCAAGACAAAATACGAATAGCAAAATAAAAGCTTTAAGACAATTGAACAAATCTGTCTTTAATTGGAGTCAATTATTTTTATTTCTCTTTTGGGAGTTATTTTGTCCTAATTTGCTGTTTATAGCAGAGCTTGATAATTTGATTTTTTTTTCTTTTTGGGAAGTGCAGCTAAACTGTAATTTGTTAACTTCAAACATTTAGCATCTTCCTTCCACCTTTTTGTCAGGTGCATTTTCTGTGTACCTATTTTTTCTTTCACCTGTCGTCCATCCGTCCTCTTTCCCCTCCATTATTGGCACCCAGAGTGCTCATTCAGTGAACGTTTCTTCACACGGAAGGTTTTCACTATGATCTGTAAGTTTCCTCAATGGGAACCATATCCAAGCCACCAGTGCTGCACCTTCAACACAGCACACCCTTTGTACTTTATCATGGAACCTAGAGCTTGTATCATTTAAATCAGAGCCTGTTGGAGCTGCTTGTCTGAGGTACTGCCTCCTGAGCAGTGTCCCCAAGTGACCTCCTTCAATATTTATTTTCACACTTAACAGCCATTTTATTAGGTGCACCTGTTCATTAATGGAAACAGCCTTTTCCTCCAAGCAGCAAATCATGTGTCTGTAACTCAATATGTAAAGCATGCAGACATGGGCAAAGAGGTTCAATTTTTTTTGTCCAACCAAATATTTTAATCGAAATGATTTGAAAGAAAATCAGCTGTAAAGTTCATTTTTGCCTAATTTTAAGGGGAATGCATTTCAGATTACTCATCAGTATGGCTGGGTGTCATGGAAAATATTGTCTGAAGTCGCGGAGCAGTTGAAAATCATATAAAACTGAAAAAAAAGTCAAAGAAATCACAGTTTTTTTTTTCATTCATTAAATTAATTAATAGATCTCAGGTGCGGCACTGGGAAATAATTGAAACAACATGCATGCCGGTAGTAACAGTAACAATTATAAAAAATCAATGAGCTATTATGGACAGCCTATGAGCGATAGGTAGGTGCATTTAATTTGCTTAATTCAGTCCAACACAGATATAAAGAGCGTACTTTTCTGCCTTTAATTCACCAGAACGTTGTTAGAAATAGAGCACATTCAAATTGAATTACTGATGTAAAGCCCGGTTACTGTGTGCTTGTTTTTATTTCCTCGAAGTTTGTTTTGGTAAAAGGGGTTTGAGTCTCTGATAATAATCATAATCCTTCCCGTAATGGGGGAAGAAGAGCTTGATATCAACACTGTTGATAGGGGCTGTCAAACATCTGATAGCAACAACTGACAAGAGCGAGAATCTTGATCACAGAACATTCCAGAATCTGTATAGATTGTGACACTTTGGTTCTTCCAGCATTTGGCAATAGGCTATTGTTAAAAAGCGCAGTAATGCAATTGGCTACATTAAGGTTGACAATTACCAACCACAAACTGCCAAAAAAAATCACAGAAAGCACTAAAAATGGTGGAAATATTTGAAATAGTAAAAAATGGGGAAAGTCACAGAATTCATGAGACCTGCGACTTCTGTGACAAATGCCCCGCATTACTGATCCCTGTACTAATCCCCATCTTCATGATATAAAATTATTTTTTATCATTATCATGCTATATTATGCAGTCTATTTTGTAAGGTTGTCAGAAAGCACACATCACCTCGAGCTGGTTCCACGAGCGTGACAGTGACCTCAATTCATTCCAATGTCCTGCACAGTCCCCAGATCACAATCCAATAGAGCACCATTGATATGCTGTGGAATGAGAGGTTTGTAGTATGAACGCAGGACTGAAAGATATGCAGGTACTGCATGATGCTATCGAATTAGCATCAAATCAGACCCAAATCTCTAAGGAATGTTTCCAGTAATTTTCTTTTCATCCCTGGTGCAAATAATGTTATCTCTGACTGCTCTTTAAGACTAACTTGACCGTGAAAAAAATGTCACTTGTTAAACTTGTTTTGCACGCTAACTGCCGGTTGCCGTAAACATAGCAAACAATAGGTCAATGTCATCTTTTATGTCGTTACAAGGTACAAGGAAAAAAGTGACAAAAGGATGGTGAAATATTTCTTTGCGTTAATGTATAAAAATAACATACATACATGAAGTTAAAAGGTTAATACTGTACCCTACATACATTTCAAGACACTGTAGTTACCAAATACCACTATTCCTGTAGAATGAACCCTTACAACATGGTAATCCTTTGGCATAGGCTATATTTCCCCCCAATTTTGGCACTTACAACATGTAACCCATTAATAAATATTTAAACAGTTTCATTTTTTAATGTTTCATTTTCTTTTAAAGCCAACATGCCTTGTGAAGGCCTATCAGTGAAGGAAAATCGTTATGGCCTTTGATAAGAAATAACTTTACATTTTACAAAAACAAAAGTTTAACTGACAGAAGATTCATGCACTCAGAAGGCTCTTTGTCAGGGATAAATGGTTTCTCCTCACATCGGTTCAGGATGAACTGAAGGACTTCACAGTTATGGCGGCCGGACAAGCGAATCACAACAATTTAAAACAATCAGGAATGACAACAGGCTACAGCAAATAATGTCTAGATGTCCAGGTCGACTACATAATGGAACATCATGGGCAACGCATGTGGATCACCACATCCCACTCACCTCCCGCCCCCTCCCCCCTCCACCTCCCAAGGTCAACGACCTAACAGCTTAATCTTCCCATCATTGGTTCAGAAAAATCCAGTCAATATACGCCCTCAGAACTTGCAGCAAGGATGGAAGGTCAGCGTCTGAGTAGGAAGTAGGAAGAAGGAAGTTACTTAACTGCAGTTTACATCAACTGTGACAGGACAGGGAGGCTGAGGGACGGGCTCTGCGGGATATAAATAAAGGTCAAAATGATGCAGACGGAGCAAGACATCTGAACCTTTCCACAAGAAGGCCGTACACAAGAGCGACTCGAAGTTACAGGTAAAGAGCTCTTCTGTCTCTTCTCCTGACCGCCCTTCTCTTTGGACTGCCACCTGCTGATCCTATTTTTTGTTTGTTTGTTTGTTTGTTTGCAGTGTTGCAATTACTGTTGTATGCAGCTGTAAATTTGAGAAGGACCACTGATTGCAATGTTCTTGAGCATTACAAATTAAAACTGGTAGCAAAAGTGTTACAGAGATATAATAATTTTGCTAAGCTGCTTAGCAGTAGCAGTCTGGGAAGAATAACTGGGTTTTATGTTGGGTTTTATATTAATTGTGTTTGCATGTCAGCTTTAAATGTACAGCATATTTTCAGTTAGAGGCTTTAGATATGTTACAATACTAAACATACTGCACTGCCGCCTTTGAGCTGATATGTTTCTCACAGTGGTGACAGTTTGTCTGTGGCCCTGAGTCTTGGAATGCAGTAACTGATGTACAGGCTCTCTCTTGGCCTTTCAGAGATGAATCGTGCTCCATGCTTCCTGGCGTTGGGGCTGTGCCTGGCTTTCTCCTACCAACTTTCTGCAGGTGAGCGAGCCCTCACAAGGATGATGTCAGGAGACAAACTAATACAACCACAAAGAGAGTCAAACACAAACACAGCTTAGACACAAACACTTCCATATACCACCATAAAATGATTTCATATATAATAAAATGACTCCTTTAAACACATCCCACCAGTTACAAATGTAAAATCCCACAAAATCGATGTTATATTAATAATAAGCTC
Organism: Anguilla anguilla; assembly: GCF_013347855.1. Classification (NCBI taxonomy): domain Eukaryota; kingdom Metazoa; phylum Chordata; class Actinopteri; order Anguilliformes; family Anguillidae; genus Anguilla; species Anguilla anguilla. Next base: position 25,692,856 of record NC_049214.1, read on the forward strand.
AGTGCCATGCTCAATGAGTCTGAATTGTGCATGCTGTACCTAGCACTAGCCAGAAATGCTAATGCATAACTCAGAATAGACTGTCAGAGCTCCAAGGTGATTGGCTGAAGTATGTGCATGTTGTTTGCAGAAGAGATTCTGGGGAGACCGTTCATTCTGCATGCTCTGGAGGATGCAAAGAGGACCGTTGATGAAGCCTACAAATACTCACGAATAGAGTAAGCGCACAAGACTCTCTCACTGTCACTTCACACTGTAGTGTGTTTGTGTGGATTCGAGTGTGTGTGTGTGTGTGTGTGTGTGTGTGTTCTCTTCCTCCCAGTGAAGAGCCAGGTATGTGGCTGTCCATAACTCTGTGCCTCTCTCTGTCTGTCTGTCTGTCTGTCCCTGACAGGAGTCTGTCTCGTGTGCAGAAGGGGTCGGCCAGCCCTGCAGATATTCTGCGTCTGCTGAAGCAGCCGGCCCGGGACACACGCTCAGCAGTGCGAGCTGCAGACTACATGGACTACACTCTCACACTGATCCAGCAGAGGGCGCACCACCTGCACAAACGCTCGCTCAATGCTACAGATCTGCTCACCCCTGATGAACTGGGCACCATCGCCCGTCTGACAGGCTGTGCAGCTCGAGTTCGGCCCCCGTCCTGCCGCACCACCCCACAGATCAACACGTACAGAACTGCCACTAGCGTCTGCAACAACCTGTGAGTGACATGCTTCCTTCTAGACCTCTAGACCCCTACAGCCCACACAAGGTCTGATAATTCAAAAGTGAATTACAATTGGGCCATTAAAAAAATTTATTTGTCCTTTTCATTTATTTTTCAGGAAAAACCCTCGGCGTGGGGCCTCCAACACGCCCTTCACCCGCTGGCTGCCCCCTAAATACGACGATGGGATCTCCCAACCCAGGGGATGGGACCCCAAAAGAAGCTACAATGGATTCTTACTCCCCCTGGTATTTATAATCATTAGAATCATTATAATTATTATTATTATTATTGGAACCCTGTTGTTATTGTTATTTCTATTACAACCCTGCTACATGCAAATTAATCAGTACCTTAAATAACAAAATATGCAAATGAAGCTATGTCAGTCAGCGTTTTGCTAATTATTCTCAGACTTCGTGGGCCAAAAGGCAGTGCTATACCATCAATGTGTTCCGATTTGGAACATGATCGGATTAAAAACATGGCTGCCACAATATTCAGTATTTTTGGCCATTTTAAAATGTAAAAATATCATATTTAAAAATCTTCTCCTTGTGAACCGTAAGGCCAACCTACATGAAAAATGGTACCTAGCATGTTTGTACAGATCCCGAACAAGTCAAAAAACAAACAACCGCACTCCATGAAAATCATTCAGCACTGTAAATAACTACATATGTAAATAAGGCTATTTCAGTCATTGTTGAGTTAATCATTCTCAGACTTGGGGTGTGCCTGAACACAGTCTTATGACATAGATCTGTACCAAGTTTGGAGACAATCGAATTAAACACATGGCTGCTACAAGCGATTCAATATATAGCATTTTCTGGCCATTTTTGTAAAAAAATGTAATTAAATCCAGACTTGGTCTACTGGCTTAAATCATTTTCTGAATGAAAGGGCAAACACCATGAACAAGTTAAAATGAGAATGGTGTCAATAACTGAAAAAAAAACTCAAAGCTGTTAAGAGGAATTGAAAATTCAGCCTTTACACCCATTGTTTACTATTGAAAAATAGCTAAGAATATTCTTCTCACAAAGTGTATTTGATACTGACATGATCCTCAGAACGCACCCAGTTTGTTCTTTAGCTTTAACCTCATTTTAAAAGGAAAAACTGCCTCATGATGAAGCATGGCTGCCACAAGAGACTGGATACACTACATTGTCAGCAATGTTTTCTACACGTTTACTCTCGTCTTCAGTCATGTCCATTACAATTGGCTTGTACCCTTAATTGCCGTTTGCAACTATTATTATTATTTTTTAATTTATTTTTTATTTATGTACCTATACCTATGCTATTGAAACCATTCTAAAGAGTCGTAAGGGACTTGCTAAAAATTATGATACATATTCAAACTTAAAATGAGACAGTACTGTAAGTCATCCCCATCATTCTTTAGACCATCTGCATTCTCCCACTCACCTTTCCTCTCTTTCTCAAGGTGAGAGAGGTCTCCAATCGGATTCTGACCACAGTGAACAAAAGCGTGGAGAATGACCAGGTCTTCACTCACCTGGTGACCATCTTTGGCCAGTGGAACGATCACGACCTGACCTTCACCCCGGCATCTCCCAGCATCCGTTCCTTCAGCAACGGCATCGACTGTGACGCGACCTGCGAGCAGGCTAACCCCTGCTTCCCCATTCCAGTCAGTGCTCTACACCATCTACACCAGGGGGGGCCAACCCAGGTCCTGGGGAGCCGCAGGGTCTGCTGGTTTTTGTTTTAACTTAATTGATCAATTGAAGTAGTTGATTACACAGTTAACTCAACTCACCTTTTATTTTTGGTTTTTCTTTGGTCTAAGTGGTCGTATTTAAGGCGAAAACAAAAACCAGCAGTCCCTGTGGCTCCACAGAACCAGGGTTGGCCACCTTCTCTACTACACAATGTCTCTTCTCTTTCGTTCTTCTGTCCTCTCCCTCTTCATATCCATCACTAACTGCTTCCCTCCATTTTAACTCCACATATTCGCTGTTGTTTTAACAAGATTCTATGTCCCCCATTTTGTGTCTGATACATGCGTGTTTATAAACCGGCATTAACCTCCGCTCCAAACCCCTCTCTGTCTGTCATCAGATCCCGAAGCAGGACCCCCGCTTCGGCGCAAATTCCAAAACCTGCCTCCCGTTCTTCCGCTCCGCCCCGGCGTGTGGGACTGGGAGCACGGGTTTCATCTTCGGGGCGAACAACGTGCTGGAGCAGATCAACTCCCTGACGGCCTACCTGGACGTGGGGCAGGTGTACGGCTCGGAGGACGTGCTGGCCCGGGACCTGCGTGACCTCACCAACGACGGGGGCTTGCTGCGCGTCAACCAGAGATTCAACGACAATGGCAGGGAGCTCCTGCCCTTCACCAACATGAAGCCCAACATGTGCGCGACTCGCCAGAAAGTCACCAACACTTCTGGACTGGAAGAGGTGCCATGTTTCGTAGCAGGTGAGGACCAATGAAGTCTGAGGAGAAGGGTAGTGGACAGGTTGTAATAAGAGGCTCAAATATCAGGAGACAGTTTTAGACATTACTTTACTGCCATTTAGCAGACATTCTTTTCCTGAGTGACTTACACAATTGAACTATTTATCTTTCAATCACTTAGATATATACTGAAGTAACCAGGTTAAATGACTTGCTCTAGGGTACTACGGCAATGCCCTCCTTGGGAGTCAAACCTGCACCCTTTGGGATAAGAGCACAGTTATTTTATACTGGTACCCACTGCTCTGGTATAACATGGTGATGCAACATCAAATCAAAGTAATATTACATTTCAGATCAGTTACATTTAAGCATCTGGAAGGTTCTGTAAATGGCTCTCTTGTTGTGAAGCGGTGGGCGTGGAGGCGCTCTGAAGCTCTAGGTGAGGCTGCTAAGGCCTCCATTTTGCGCCCTCTTGCAGGCGACGTCCGCGTGGACGAGAACATCGGCCTCACCTCCCTGCACACGGTGTTCCTACGTGAGCACAACCGCCTGGCGCGGGCACTGCGCCAGCTCAACCCGCACTGGAGCAGCGAGACGCTCTACCAGGAGGCGCGCAAGATCATGGGCGGCTACCATCAGGTAACAGGTCTCACTATAGCAATCACATGGGGTCTATTTAGATTTGGACTACATCCTCAATATTTCCCAGTGGGTCAATCTGGGGCTTTTTAACGTGCTTTCTTGTGCCCTCCAGGTACTCATGTTCCGGGATTACCTCCGGCACATCGTCGGCCCTGACGAGTTGTCACGCCGACTCTCCACCTACCCCGGCTACGATGAGAACGTGGACCCCACCATCTCCAACGTCTTCGCCACGGCTGCCTACCGCTTCGCCCACCTCGCCATCCAGCCCTTCATGTTCCGACTGGATGAGAACTACAACGAGCACCCGCAGTTCCCCAGCGTGCCGCTGCATAAGGCTTTCTTCACCCCCTGGAGGGTGGTCTTTGAAGGTTTGTAGAAGAGCTGCCTGTCTTCTGTCTTTAGAGCGGACTCGCTGTAGACTTGAGGCACTGCATGCTGGAAATGTGGACTCCAATAGAAGTCATTAATAAGTGATGATAAACAAGCATTGATGAATAATGGTGACTGATGAGAATGTTCCTTTGTATGGGACACATTTTGGGGGGGTCACCCAAGCGGCCAAAACCAGACTTCGTTTTTGAAGCTCATTTCCTGGTGTTGTAGTTCTTGGTTGCTCACTAGCGTTACTACGGATGGCTCCAGTATAGGTGTTTTCATATCCGGTTTCCATGTAAGTCTACGGTACAAATGCGATCAAAATACAAAGTCAATAATTTTTTCTCACAAGAACAAATAGTCATAATAGATGTATTTTATTCGTCTTATGACTGTCCATGGGTCGATTTCATGATTTATTGCGTTATTTGGGCACAGTGCCAATATTTGTTCTGGACCAATGAGGTACAGCTTGCGTCACTTCCGGATTACTGCGGAGCACTGAGCTACAGTAGGGGCTACAATCTGTGGTCACTGGGGTAGGAGGTGGCGTCTCTTGGCCTTGACATTGCGGCTCCGGCCACGGTCCACCTGTGCTAAGACAGAAAATGCAGGCATCCCATTTTGTAGTGGTTTCATTATAGCGTGTGCTATTTACAGCTGCACTAGACGACCATAAAATAATCCTCCTCTGAAGTTTTGCGGTAGCCGAGTCATTTTTACTATTTCCTTTAGCCCACTTAACCAAATAATTAGTTGGCAGAAAGCGTAATCAGCTAACGCTTATTTGCTATATGTGGTAGTCCAGTAGCCTATGCTAAAACAGTTCGCAACTTCGGCTACCAAGCCATTTGATTAGCTAGCTAACCCTAACCGGCAAATATTCCATCTGTCAAACGTGTTTGACGGCTTGTCAGTCGTGTACATTCCGTAAATGTCTACCTGGGCTATGCTGCACGAATGTGACAAAGCTAGAAGCTAGCAAGAAAATAATAATAATTAGAAATTCAATGTACATTATTTTTGTCTTTATGCAACAGGTGGAAAACTTGCTCTTCAAAGTGCGTTGTCATATTTACACGCCTGTAAATCAGTTATTAAAATACTTGGTAGATTTGTTAATCACCGCTGACAGTGTTAATTTTTATTCGGTAAAAAGTGACTTGCGAACGATCGGTCAGCTAGCGTCACAGAGCAAGTAAACACCACAAACGGCTATGGAGTAGTAGCAATGACTGTGGCGAAAACCTACGACGATAACTTGCTTGGTTAACAGCAGGTCTACCAGACAGTTATATGAAAATTAGCCTAGTCAAATCACCAGTAGTCTACACATCTGATTGATTGACCATCAGTGCAGTCGATGTTCTTCCCCTGTAGTTCATATTGCTAATGCGTGAGCTAACCACGGATAGCTTACCTAGCTCACTGGCAAGCTGATATGCTAGCTAAGCATATTCGTTTTGCCGAGAAACATAAATTGAAGATAACTGAACATAATTGTATGATTAATGTCATACATATAACGTGATTACATGACACAGTACAGTCACGGATGGAAATTAAACATTTGATAATATATTTTAAAACATAACGGTAGACAGTCAGCTAGCCTCAAGTTCGTTCTGCAATCGTTCGTTCAGGTTGATGGGCTTTTCCGCACCGGACTGTCAATCACATTGTAAAAATCACAAGACCGCTTAACTCTATGGTTTTGGCTCCAAATCGAGAACATGGCTGCGCCCGCCATTGAGCTTCAAAACGTGTTTTACAGACCCACGGAGAGGCAATGGGTGACGTCACAGTAGCTTTGTCCATATTTTTTACAGTCTCTGGGGTCACCCATACACACCCAGCTAAGGCATTTCTCCCTCACCTTTCAGGTGGGGCAGACCCCCTGATTCGGGGACTGATTGGCCATCCCGCCAAGCTGAACACGCAGGATCACGTGATGGTGGAGGCACTCCGTGATAGGCTTTTCCAGTTCACCAGTCGGCTGGCGCTGGACCTGGGTGCTCTGAACATGCAGCGCAGTCGTGAACACGGCATCCCTGGTGAGGATTTTTATCAACCCCACTGCGCCTCCACCTCCCTTCCTGCCCCTGCTCTCCTCCCCAATGCACCTCCTCTGCCTCCCCCTCTCTATGCACCTTCACCCTGGTCCCCACGGCAACTCCTCTACCTACATAACCGCTCCAATACCTTGTCCAACTCGCCCCCAAAAAGTTTGCAATCTGTGCTGTACCTCTGTGCATTTTTATCTCATCCTTCTGTCACACAGTGTTAATTGCTGTGCAGTTTCACACAGGGTTAATCGCTGTGCAGTTTCACACTGTGTTAATCTCTGTGCAGTTTCACATTGTGTTAATCTCTGTGCAGTTTAACACTGTGTTAATCTCTGTGCCGTTTCACACTGTGTTCATCTCTGTGCAGTTTCACACCGTGTTAATCTCTGTGCAGTTTCACACTGTATTAATCTCTGTAATTTCTGTCTGTTCCTCTGTTCACTGAAGGCTACAACGAATGGCGACGGTTCTGTGGCCTGTCAGAGCCCCAGAATGTCGAGCAGCTGGCCCAGGTTATGAACAACACAGATCTGGCTCAGCGGCTGCTGCAGCTGTACGGCACCCCCGCCAACATCGACGTGTGGCTGGGGGGCGTCGTAGAGCCCTTTGTCCCCGGGGGCCGCGTGGGGCCCCTCTTTGCCTGCCTAATCGCCAAACAGTTCCAGAACATCCGCCAGGGAGACAGGTGAGTTGGGCGTTTTATTTAAATTTTTTAATTTGGGATTTGATTGTTTGGTGGCAGTTGGCTGCTATGGTGCTATGGGGTTGTCTCTTTTGACTGCACTGTTGTTCTGAGTCAGTGCAGTTAGACAGGAATATCAGCAATGTTAGTAACGTGCCCCCGATACACATTTCAGGTTATGGTGGCAGAATGAGGGCGTGTTCACCAGCAGACAGAGGGCTTCCCTGGCCAGCGTCTCATTGGCCCGCATCATCTGTGACAACACGGGCATCAGAGACGTCCCCCGCGACCCCTTCCTCTACCGCCCCCGTGGGTCCGGCTACGCCAACTGCGACACCATCCCTGCCTTTGACCTCACGCCCTGGATCGAAGCTGGTGAGTGTCCCATGCATGTCCCCCTGCACCAGACCCCACTCTCTACACCACCCACTGTACACACACACACACACACGTCCCTCTGCAACGGACCCCAATCTCTACACCACCCACTGTACACACACACACACACACGTCCCCCTGCACCAGACCCCACTCTCTACACCACCCACTGTAGACACACACACACACACGTCCCTCTGCACCAGACCCCACTCTCTACACCACCCACTGTACACACACACACACACACGTCCCTCTGCACCAGACCCCACTCTCTACACCACCCACTGTACTCACACATACACACACACACACACACACACACATACACACGTCCCCCTGCACCAGACCTCACTCTCTACACCACCCACTGTACACACACACACACACGTCCCCCTGCACCAGACCCCACTCTCTACACCACCCACTGTACACACACACACACACACACACACACGTCCCTCTGCACCAGACCCCACTCTCTACACCACCCACTGTACTCACACACACACACGTCCCCCTGCACCAGACCTCACTCTCTACACCACCCACTGTAGACACACACACACACACACACGTCCCTCTGCACCAGACCCCACTCTCTACACCACCCACTGTACTCACACACACACACACACGTCCCCCTGCACCAGACCTCACTCTCTACACCACCCACCACACCCCCGTACACACGCATATACACACACACATACACAGGCCCTCAGGTATTTTCCTGTCACCTTTGTAATATTCAGTCTCTACATATTGCAAGTGAATAAATACTAATGGTCAATTAGTATCTACTGTCTGAAGCGGTATGGTTTAAAAAATTGTAATACACGCACACACACACACGCACTCACACAACTTTCTGTCACCATCACTTTCTCATTTATGATGTTTGACATTACAGACCCAGATGACAACCAGAGTGGTATCAGCGGATTTCAGGTTAGAGAAAAGAAGATTGTTTGCTTGCTTGCATGGCCATCGAAAGCCATGTTCATTCTCTCACCAATCAAGCCTCACACAATCTCACGTGAAATCAACCACAGCAAATCCAATCCTGCAGTGTGTTTATCTGATGGCTCTGCTTTTCTGTTACTGTGGGCGAAGAGCATTGATTTCTAAAATGGCACAAATCCAAACTTCCTGATTGTTCCACCAGGGTTCTCTGTCCAATCACACCAAGCGAATCCAGCTCTTCCAATCAGCTGTGTGGGAAGCATTGCCTCTACTAGCAGTCATCTGTATCAATAATCAAACAGGCAGCACACAGAGACATTTTTATTTTACATTTCAGGGTCCGACCCCATCCCAGGCCCTGTCGGCCCAAGGGGAGAGCCAGGAGAACGAGGTAACAGGGCATTCGATACTTCCGTCTTACTCTAGAAGGTGGTGTGCAGTTGTGTGTGTGTGCCTGCGTGCATGTGTGTGTGCGCAAGTGTTTGTTTGTGTGTTTGTGTGTGTGTGTGTGTGTGTGTATGTGCGTGTGTGTGTTTCTGTGTGTGTGTGTCTATGCGTGTCTCTATGTGCTAAACAGGTGTTTAAACTGCAACCATGTTGTATTTTCTGCAGTTAGCTAAAAGTGCTGTGTCCCTCCCCTGCCCTCCTGTACAGGTCCCCCAGGCATGAGGGGGCCCCCTGGCCCCCCCGGCCCCCCCGGTCCCCCCGGCCCCGGCATCCAGCGCTCGGCTTTCTCGGTACGCCTGGGCTACAACAACCCCGACCCCAATCAGGTCATCATCTTCCGGGAGGTCCTCTACAACGGGCAGAAGCACTACGACAACCGCACCGGCTACTTCACCTGCGCGGTGCCCGGGGTGTACCAGTTCGACTTCTTCTGCACCCTGTACCAGAACGTGGGCAACGTCGACCTGTGCCACAACGGCCGGGTGGTGCTGCACTCCCTGAGCACGCTGCAGAACGGCTACGTCACCAGCTCCGGGGGCACCATGGTGGAGCTCCGCCGGGGGGACCGGGTCTGGCTGCGGGCCAACTACGGGGGCAACGGCATGACCGCCGACAGCTACTTCTCCGGACACCTGCTCTTCACCCCGTAGATCAGACGCTCCCGCTACGCGCTCGTTTATACTCCGTGTCTAACGCGCTCGCTAAACGCACTCCGGCTCACGCGCGCCTCTCTCTCCGCGCTCTTCTCTTTTAGCCACAGCATACAGACCTACCGCGTGCACTCGTGGTAGTGGCTTTTCGGTGTTTTGCGTCACCCGCGCTTCCGACTTTCACCGGTGCCGCTCTGTTCTTTCCCGATCTTTCCGGAAGCATGGCGTGAAAACGGTAGCACCTCTACCTGTAATTCCGCTCTACTGCACTAAAGAAGGAACTGAAAAGGACAGGCTTCTGCTCCTGATCCGATGCACTATTTATATATTCTCTGTTTTAAATTTAGCCTTGCTTAACCTTTATTTATACGGGATGACTGTTGCTTCTGCTGTTGAATCACCGATGCTCATGCTGCCACCCAGCAATGCTTCGCTTGACTGCCCTTAAATGGACATCTTAGATGTCAAATAAGGACTTTGCAGACACTGAATTGTCTAATCACTTTGTAAATCTTTGTGAAAATGATTATTTTTAAATATATATTTTAGAAGTTTGTTTGGATACCCTAGGCTGCTACCTTGGATTTATCTGCACAGCAAAGAAATAGTGCCTTTGTTTACACTGCAGTTTTGCAGATGTGCACACACATTCAGCTTGATTGTACAAGCTGACCTTAAATGGCTGGGAAATTTTCATCTTAACATGGTGCCGCAACATGAAACAAGCTTGGGTCAAAACATTGAAGTGTAACGGGAACCTGAATTTAATGCCGACTCCCAACTCTATGTAAAACGTTTTGTCTTTTTTATATTCAGAAATAAAAATAATTTAAAAAGTTCTGTCCATACTTGTGACTTGACTCTTTACATGACTAATTCTGCATGGTCACACATGATCGTCCACCCTCACGTAGTCCCAGAAATTTGATTGGATTTCCCACAGTATGTGATGCTTCTGTGCGAGGAGACCCTTTATATTACACACAATATATTACCTAATAAGAGCAGGAGGGCCTTGATGACATGACATCCCCAAAGTCCCAGAGGCTACATGCTAACACTTAGCCAGCTGCTGGCTGAAACATTATACTGATGCAAGTATATCATTGGCCTGACTCTAGACTTAGAACAGAGACTGGGTTCCCTCATCTCCTGTCCCATTTCCCCAAGGTTTTGACACTGTTGCTGTAAGTTTACAGACTCAGGGACCTGTGTGGTCTAGCCAAGCACTGGTGTTCTGGGAAAATTGTGGGATGCTCTATTAATGGCCAAAGGGTCTATGGGAAAAGAATAAGATGTTCCTCGAAGAGGGAGACCTGTCCCCATACTGGCAAGGCAAAGTTATTATTAACTGAAGCAATTTGTGCCAAGTGGGGAAGCTCAGGTCAGACGTAGGGTTCAGGAACGTGCGGCAGACAGGTTAACTAATGAAAAATGCTTGGTCAAGTGCTTCCTCATAGGAACATCTGCAGTAACAGTCGAACCACTTCCCACTGGGGGGCAGCATTGAGTCACATTTCCTGTCAGCAGGTTTTATCGCAAGATACACAGTGAAAAAGAGGAAGCTCTACACATCCATCCATTCTCTGTGACTCTTTGCAGTACTGTATGTAGGGCCATGAATTAAAATGGACTCTTATCATATAAAACCGATATGCGTCCGACCTGTCCAATGTTGCCGTAACATGGGACACACTCTGGCGGCAGCACGCGTTATACTGAATGCCCTTAGCAACTGGACGCACAGACTATAGGCTAACAGTTGGCTAACCAGTTTAATAGGGTCCATTATTACAGCTAACATTCCAAATGTTTTGTACTAGCTCTTCGTGCTACACAAAACGCTTTAATCAGGCTGTAATTCTCATAGTTCGGAAATACAGACCGATGGAGTAAACCAAAATGCTTGACCTACAAAAAATAATCTAATATCTTTCTCAGACAGAATTAGCGCATTCTGTGACGCTTGTAATAAGGGCGGATATGGAGCGAATATCCCTTCCTTGCATGTATACTACAAACGCTCGCGGACAATCTGTGCACAGTGGAAAACTGTGCACCCTTCGGCTACGTGAGAAATTGTACTGTATTCTGTGAATTGTGGACACTTGTCCTCTTTCTTTGTTTTGCTGATTGCTTCTCTGTGGTTTTCAGGTGTACAAGGTAGAGCAGGTCTCCCTTAGCATTCACTAAACCTAAAGCACGCGTTTAGATTCTCTTCTTACACATTTGGAATATCTTTAAAAGTCCCTTTCGCACACGCAGACACACTCTGTTAGTGACGGCCCCTATTGTTTCCCCTTGGGTAGAACTATCTTTTATATCGATGTAGCCTTTGTACACATTGCCCGCTTTTGCATTACACTATCCTTTTGAACTACACTACTGTCCACAGGTTCGCGGGGTTCCGGTAATGGTGGTGAGGGGAGTGGAGCTACCATCAGCTGCGCTCTTTCATGTGTTTGGAATGTGCCATTCCTATATGCACGCTGTAGTGCTGAATTGTGTGCTGTGGTCCATAGCTCAATCTATATATTTGTGAATAGCGTGTGTACAATACTAAGTATATTTAAAGTGTGTAAATATAGTGGCATTCACCAGTGTGGAGATTTATTGCACAGTCGTATCTGTATGAAGGGAACTGTCTGATTAATAGCCTAGTTTAATAGATACTAATAAGATTAAAACATGAAACGTTTTCTAAATTATATTGCCTAAAAGCAAATGAAAACATAGCTGATAGGGTCTGCTTAGTTTGCTATCTAGGTCTAATTCAGAATGTTGGCTAACCGAGTTTAATAAGCTAGTTGAGGCAATGTAAACCTGTATCATAGCCTGTCCTTCACACCTGAACTGATAAACACATGCAAATAACTATAAGTTTAATGTGCTGTCGGGCAACGTCGACGATGCTTTCCTCTCATTTAGAGATTTTGCTCGTTTATGCATTCATTGATTTTTATTACCGGTAAATTGATCTGCAACGATGTTCATAGCCTAATAAATACAGGCTATAGGCTTGGCTTGGACATAATTTGCCTGCATCAACCAAGTCGTCTTGCTCTCTTGTCATTTTGAATCACATAATCACAATTATATAGCCAACGCGCGGTCAATCAGTTATTTATTCTTAGCAATATATTTTGTTATCAGTTTCGGACATTTCCCACCAGAGGGCGAAAGCTCCCCATTCCTAGTATGTCTGGTCTTTGCCTGTGTTTTGGCGTATAGACCTCCTAACTGCTGTACTGTTTTACTAAGTGATGGCCAGTATATGGAAAACAAGACCAGGTCAAAACCTAGTATATGGCTGGACCGTGTATGGGTGTGTGAAATTGTGGCCAATTTGTTACAGGGATAGTGAGTGGTAGTGTCTATAATGTGAATTCCTGGATAATAAATGTTCATCTGCAATGTGCCGGTCTGATGTATGGTGTAACACACTTCATCCGGCCGACCAATGGTGTAACTTCATAGCTCGGCCGACCAATGGTGTAAATTCGTCACTCAGTCACAGACATTCATGTTTATAGGGCTGGCCCCACTGTTGGTCCAGCCAAATATCCCATCCTAAATATACTATATTCTATCCTAAAAACATCCCATCTTAAATGTACTATTTCCCAACTGTACTGTGGAAGTGTCATAAGACGTTCCGCCCTTGCAGCCATGCTCACGTGTCCTTGCTGTTCATGTTCAAGGAAAATGTCAAGGAAGCTGCGTTTGGTCATTTTCTTCCTGAAAAGTATGATCCTGAATATACTCAGTGAAGTATATCATCAGTATATCATCCTGCAATTTTAAGTACACTACATTTAGAGACATTTAGCTTACTTATCTTACTCATCCAGTGTACTCTGAAAGCACACTCAAAAGGCAAGTGTGCCAATTCAGGCATGGTCCTTGTCTCTGGAGTGTTCTGTGCTTGGCTCCCAACTTGAACATTGTGACAACAGCCTATTCTGTGCGAAGTTCAAATCATAATCTAATGTTGTTGACAAATTGAAAATGAAAGTACCGACCCACGCCTATAATTAGGTCACGTTAAAAGCCGCAAAATTATAAAGCACTGCAGAAATTAAGCATGTCTGGAGGTGGGAAGGAATGGCCACTGGGACCTTGCAACAGGAGGAAATCCTTTTCAGTCCGTAGTGTGATAGTTATAGTTTTGTTTTTCCACTAACTGCAGGTGAGTGGAAGATGCAATGTTGGTAAACTTTGTTCAGCTCTAGAAAATGAGCAAATTTTGGCTTCTGGGCCTTAGACTGACCCCCTGGTGTTAAGCAATGTGAAAAATACATCCCACTCACATTTTTTTTTATCGTTTTCATTCTACCACAGATTGTCCTAGAAATGGAGACTCCAGTCTGTCACAAAAAAAAAAGTAAATAAGTAGTGTGAAAAGGGACAAAAACGTGTTACGTAAGACAGCCTTGTAAAATGCCCTAGGGTGCATCTTTTCACAAAACTGCTCTCTTTTTTTTTTTTTTTTTGCTGTAAACCTGCCAAAACTTTTAACGACTATCTACTTTGAGGAGAGTGTCCCTAAATATCAAGTCGAAACTTTAAGAAGGTTTTTTTTTTTTTTTGCGCGGCACGCTGAACGCGGCACTTTGCGCTGAGCGCGTTGTCTGGGTGTGTTGGGTTGGGAAGGGCGGAAGGAGGCCGTTTCCAGCACATTCTCTCCACTACTCCGTTTCCCCTGCTCCTGCATCGTTTTTAGCCACCACTAGATGGCGCCAGAAAATAATTTGTGAATTTCGATTATGCTCCGTGTTCCGGCATTCCAACTTGCGTCGTTTGTGTCCTTTCGGTCAGTGTAGCCGTAGCTAAAAAGATGTGTGGAAATATTATTTCCCTTTTTGGTTTTCATCCCACAAAATAGTTGCAGGTCAATTTGTAGTCGTATCAGGCAAAATATTACGAGTAGATGACGCCATGCGTCACATTGGTCCATATTAATTTTGATTTCGCTTTCAGTTACATATTTTCTCTCTCTTTTCCTTGAGGAGAATTGAAAGCTGTGCTTTGTAACGGTGCTGACATTGGGGAAATTGATTTAATTACGGTGTATCCTCGAGTGGATGGCTCAGTTTGTCGGCTGTAGGCAGTAAACGCCTATGGTGAAGGGCTCCGGTGAGTATGAGGATGGCGAAGCACTGATATCATTCAAACTGTCAGCGTGATTTAATAGAGACCTTGCTGAGCTATCAGACCTGCTATTACAGTAGCCCCCCCCCCCCCCCCCCCCAAACGTTACTTACCCCTATTCATAAAAAATAAAAAAAAATCTGTCGCAACCTACCTTGAAAACCAACACACAGTTAAAGCTGCTTGGTGTTCCTGTAACAGGAGTTGAGATTTAACATTTATTTGCACTTGCGCTTCAGTTAATGCGCGTTTCAATTGCATAGTTTGCTTCCGAGATCTAACTGCATAAATATAGCTTCTCGCGTTTTACATCTTCTTTTACACCTTATTACAATATGCCTTGCTGGCACTCTGACCCATGGTTTACATATCATCCATTTACTCATCTTTAATATTTAAAACAATTTTTCTCCTTTTCCTCACTTTGGACATCTGTCCAGAGCATTAGCCATAAGACCGACTGACCCACCCTCCTCCAGACACAGTTGGTCCAGCTCCAGCTCCAGGCCCGTCCCCCTGCCTGACAGCGCCACCCGTTGGCCTTCCAACTCATATCTCATCAAGAGCGGAGTCATCCATCATAGCTTCGCTCACACATTGTCATTGACATTAGTGTTACCCTGTTACTGTGCTGTCATTATTCTGTTTATTATACATGCATTATATTTCAGTTCTTTTCCAATTAAATGCTGCCAGCCAGCAGCAGATGGGCTCAAGGTTTCTTCCTGTTACCAGCCACGGAGTTTTTTCTTGCCACTTAAACCCTAGGTGTGGTCTTGGTGGGTGGGTCCAGGCCTCAATATCTGCAAAGCTGCTTTGTGACAATGCCCTTTATAAAAAGCATTATATAAATAAAAAAATTGGAATTGAATCTTGATGTTTACTGAGGAAATTCAGGATCAGAAGCGCTTTGGCCTCCCGCTGTCTTGGATCGAACCTGTGCTGTGCCAGTGCTGACTGTGGCTGTTAGCGCCGTAGGGTGACTCGCGTTTATAGAGAACGTTGCCCGGGGTTCTGGAGGGTTCGGTCGATTAGGGGTCCGCATTTCATCGCTCTCTAGCGACCCCCGCTGGTTGACCCGGTGCCCACTGACTGTGTGCCAAAGCCACACAGGAGATGTTGTCCTTTTGAGGAGAACTGCAGGTGTGTTGACTCTCCCGAATCGGCAGTGGGGATCACACATCAATGCTAATACTTCATTGGGTCTTCCAAAGCCTCGGGTCTCCGTCCTTCATGTTAGAAGCTCCACCCCCCGGCTCCTTAACTGGCCCACCAGGTTATAAGGTAATGTGCAGTGTCTGTACTGCTTTTAAATTCTGATCAAAATAGGCTTCCATAGCAGTGGATATAACTGACTGTGTGGCCCAACTGAACGCAGTATCATCACCTATTCACCCCTGTGAGAGGCAAAGAAACACACTCAAGGAAACACAGGCACACACACACACACAAACACACATACGTACCCATACACACACATCTCACATACCCACAAACACACAGGCACACACACACTCACAAAACAAATACACAAACGCGCACACACGCAAATGCACACGCACGCAAACACATCTCACATACCCACAGACACACATACACACGTGCAGACGCAACCACGTGCACACACAGACGCACGCGCACACAGACACACATACGTACACATACACACACACACGCGCGCACGCACGCATCTCACCCACAAACACACATGCACAGACACACACACACACGTGCAGACACAACCGTGCACACACACACTCACACGCGCGCACACGTCGGTGCCCTTGACATTTGGAGTGGAACCTGAATGGATTAATTGTACAGGGCCTCCCCCTGGGCCGCCATCGATGTGTCTTCCTCCTGGGGCCACAGGCTAGTGAATGGATCATTAACCTAGCCCTCTGTTTGGGCGGGTCCCACGGGGGTGTGGGGGAACACTCCTGATGCCATTATCATGAGTCACAACAAGCGACCGAGCTGTCAGTCATCAGAGCGATCCCGATGCTGTGGGGAACACCAACCCCCCCCCCCCCCCCCCCCGAAGGATGGCTGTCACTGTTAGCCCGAAGAAGCTCTAAAAGCATTTTGTCGCCACCCGGTCCCTTTCCGTCAGCTTTCAACGGTCCACCTCGCGGATTAGCGGCTGTTCGAAAAGTCACCGCACTCAAACGGCACTCAGGCTCCAGGCTCAGCTATGTCAATGCGCCCTAAATATTCATACAGTTGAGTTTCCTTGTGTGTGTATGTACGCGCGTGCGTCCACATCTGTGTTTCAACAAGATAATGTAGAGGGAAATAGAAAGACAACAAATGGCTGTAGACCTGTTTACTCCAAGACAATCTGCCTCCTCTCGTTTACACACCTGTGGGATAAGCACTACAATGCCCAGAAGCCACCAGCTGATACAGACCAGTCTAATGATTCCGCTGTTAATTACCAGGCCTGAATGGTCAGATGCTATTAAGAAATAATTACCGAATGAATCGCATGGACATGGAAGTTTTGCAGGCAGCATTTATTGAAAAATTGCTTTTTTTGTTTCTGTTTTGCAAATGTGTGTTAATATTATATTTAAAAAATAAATGCCATTTGAATTAATGCAACCATAGTCTAAATTATGTTTATTGGCGTAGCGCATGGTTATAAAGTGCTTGTGCAAAAAACAAATAACCATCCATTAAATCTGACCATTTCTTCAGCGGAGTGTAGAGGTACGTAGGCTGTGGCGAATGTGGTAATATAATGCAATGACTGCTAACGGTAGCATTTTTCTCTGTGATGGGCTAGTCAGTAGTGCATGTTGCTGTTACGCACAGTAGGATAGTGGCTTCTGCTTTTATGAATGTCTTATTGTTTTAACGAACATAAATAAGCCACCGAATGGGCTCCGAGGGCTTTTTACAACGATTTTTCCCCATTAAAAGATTTCCGTCGCGCGGACAAAGGTTATTAGAAAAGTGCGCGTCTCGCGAGCCAAGGCCACGCCATAAAATAAGATTCATGCTTCAGCGCTCTCTGTGGGGTCACTAGCTGTTCCAGCGACACCGCGTTAGCCGCGATTGGTTTTTTTTTTTTTTTTTAAAGCCGTACGTTGCCCGGGTATGACGGAGGAGGGATGCATAAAGCGAGATTTGAATTACGAAAGAGAGGGAAGTGAGAACGAGAGGATGAATTGGTTTTGGAAGGGCTGGGCTGGCGCGCGGTCTTCAGAGGAATGGGAAATAAATGTGCGAGACCGGTGTGTACATTTTTAGCTCTGCAGGCAGTTATCTGACCGCTGTGTGCTGAATGTAAGCCCTGCCCTAAAAGACTTGAGTTTAATCAGGGGGAGGGAGGGAGGGAGGGAGTTAGAGCTGCAGAGAGGGAAGGATGGAGAGAGAGAGGGAGAGCTGCAGAGGGAGTGAGGAAAGGATGGAGAGAGGGAGAGCTGCAGAGGGAGTGAGGAAAGGATGGAGAGAGCTGCAGAGAGAGAGAGGAGAGGATGGAGAGGGAGAGCTGCAGCGAGAAAGAGAGAGAGGGAGGGATGGAGAGAGGGAGAGGTGGGAATAGTGTTTTTTTGCTTTGTGCCCATGCCTGCTGTGGTGTGTGTAATGATGGGAATGGCTGTACAGTAGCTGCTCGCAAAGCCTGGCAAGGTCTTGTGAGACAAAAATAAAATAAGCCCTACTGCTTTGAATCCCTCTTCCCCCAACCCCCTCCCCCTTCTCTCTCTCTCTCTCTCTCTCTCTCTCTCCTGTGCCTGGTTACTTGCTTTAGAATGAGCGGTGAATGAAGGGTAGAGCGTGAGAGAAAAAGAGAGAGGGAGAGAACCTTTACGCTGAGTGCGAGAGGGCGTGTGTGCAGGAGGGTGAGCGCGTACGTGAGTGAGCGAGCAAGAGAGAGAGCGAGAGAGAGGGAGAGAGCGAGCGCGTGCGAGAGCGAGAGAGAGATGTTGAAGGATTTTTTTTCTTGTCCGCATCAGCAGCACTGCAGAGGAAGCGAATAGACTACTGGGGGAGAGAGAGAGAGAGAGAGCAAGAAGAGCGTGAGAGAGAGAGAGAAGGAGAGAAAGGGACAGGGATCCGTTGCATTACCAGTAAAGTGGCACGGTCGGCTGCTTCCTCTCCCCTGCACGGCCGCACGCACACACACACACACACACACGCTCGCACGCCCTCGGCCACGGAACGGGAGAGACCCGCTCCCCCCAAACCCCCGGCGGCCCCGCGGGCAGCCCGACGCTGAGGCGGCAAGAGCGCGCTCCGGTCCTCCCGCCGTCCGCAGTGCCTGACGAGAGCGAGAGCGGGAGAGAGAGAGAGAGGGAGAGTGAACGAGAGGGGGAGAGAGACAGAGAGAGAGAGAGGGAGAGGGGGATACGGCAATACGGCGCGTCTGTAGTTTTTTTTTCACCGCTCATTTTTTTTGCGATGGCGAATAGCGCACAGCCGCGGTACGCCCGCGCCGCTCTCAGCCCGGACCTGCCAGCGCGGCGGCGGCAGCGCTAGCCCCAGCCGGGACACGGACGCCTTCCTGCGCCAACCGACAGGACGCACAGGTGGACGCGCCGGGGGGAGGGGGCAGGAGAGGAGAGGAGAGGAGGTGGAGGGATTCTCTGGGAAGAGGAATTACCAAAGAGGAACAAGGGAGGGAGTACGCAACGGGTGAACACCTGGACGTAACGGTTTATCGAGCTTAAGAACAAACATAAATGAATCGAAGCGGTTTCGTTTTTTTCTCCAGGACAAGAAAGGAATAGAGGAGACGCCGCTGACTGCCTGCTGTGGTGCTTTTCTGCTCCGTAGATCGGGCGAGCAAAGAGAGGCAGGACAGGGAATAACAGAGAGGGAGGGAGAGAGGGATTGAGAGGTGGAGAGAGAGGGACTGAGCAGTGGAGAGAAAGAGAGGGAGAGAGAGAGAGAGAGAGAGAGGGAGTACAGCTGGACCCCTGCGGCGGGCACGGACCGGGCGAGGAGGTGGCGGGGCGGTGGGTGAGCCGCCGCTCTCTGGCACGCGCGGGACAGTTCGGGAGGACTCGGGGACGGGCACGGCGGCGGGACCATGGCGCAAGCCGCCAAGCAGCTCCGCAAGAACAAGGAGCTGGACGCGCTCGCCGCGCAGGAGCAGCGCGAGAAGGAGGAGGAGAAGAACAAGAAAAGAAACCGCTCCAGAGACCGCAGACGCAAGGTAAGGACGGGGGGCTGCTTAACACACACACAGATACGCACACAGGCACACACACACACATACGCACACACACACACAAACACACACACACACTGGCACGCTCATACACACACACAGACACACATACAGGCACGCATACATGCACGAACGTACACACACGCACACACACACATACACACACACACATACGCACGCACACACGCACACAAACACATACGCACGCACACGCACACAAACACACACACACACACTGGCACGCACACACACACACACACACACATACACAGACACACATACAGACACACACACACACACACACACACACACACACACAGACACACATACAGGCACGCATACACACACACACACACTCACACGTGCACGCATACTGTACCCTAAACACACACACACAGAAGCACAGAATACACTGGAGGATTGTCTGTCCCCACTATGTCCTGCTGAATACAACACAGACATACACCTCTGATTTGTGATACACTAAAGGTACACATTTTAGTTGGGGGGGGGGAGGTGATGGGGGTGGGACAGATTTTTGCGGGACTGACGAGTGGGTGGGGAGAGATGGGGATGGGACCGTGTTGTGGGCCGGGGGGGGGGGGGGGCGGGGTGTAGGACCGTTTTGCGGGACAGATGGGGGTTGGGGGGGTGGTGATAGGGGTGGGACAGCGTTGCAAACAGACGGCGGGGGGGGGGGGGCGTTGTGGGGTGTGTTTGAGACCGTGAGTGAGACTGTAAGTGAGACTGCATCCCCTGTGCTGGGCTGTGGGCCGTGTCATAGAGGCTCAGGGTGAGAGAGGCTTCCTGCTACACCCCCCCCCCCCATCCCCTCCCCCCACCCCCAACCCCCCCGTCCGCTTCCCTCTTTATTCTGACTGTGCTTTCCCTTCCTCCTGCTTATGTGAAAAGCCTCATTTTTTTCTGTCACGTTGTGAGATGGATATGTCTGCAGAGCCTGTAATGAGCTTCCCCCCGCCCCTTCCCCCCCCCATTTAATCACAATCACCCTCACACTCACCTGTGTGCTGTCTCAAACCCGCGTCACGCGCCGAGACTCTGAGACCCACCCTGAAACACCGTGTTCAATCGGGTGGCCACCTCTGCAGTTTGATTGGCCCACCCCTGTTTTTGCACCCGCAAAACACATTATCATTGGCTAATATAATTGCTAGCGATACTGTGCCCCCCAGCCCCCTTTTTGAGTCTGTGAACCTCCCCCCCCCCACCTTCTGTCCACCCCATGAAGAAAATCCCAGGGTAATCCCCTTTGACTAAGAGGGGAGTTTACCTGCCCCCCCCCAGCTGTCTGTACAGATGGGGAGTGTGACTCACCTGCGCAGCACACCTTGCGTCAGGACATTGCAGAATGTGCTAATGAGAGAGCGTGCGTGCTCAGTGACTGAGCGGGCTGGGAGCAGGGCCTGCGTCTGCGCTGAGGACGGTCAGGGAGCCGTATTTAGGATTCTGTTCATGCCGCTCTGCATCACGCCTGCGTGCGCTGCCTGCGGGGAGATCAGCGGCTCCCGGAAACCCCGTCCGCTCGCGGGGGTTAGCGTAGCCGCGCGGCGGCGAGACCTAGAGAGCCTGTGCGGTACCAGCGAGCAGGTGGTGCTGGGAACGCACACTCACACACACGCACACGCACACACACACTCGGTTATGAGTCAGAAGCTGCACACCAGCAGGTCTATGGGCAGTGGCAGTGAGGGAATGCAATAAAGGATGCTCTTTGTGGTTGGCTCCTCCGGCTCTGCTCCTCTTCCCCACAGTACTGCTGCGGTTTCTGCCACTTCAGCCAGAACTGTGCTGAGCTGTGTGCTGTTTTGCATGTACAGTGCATACGCTGTGATGCGTGTGTTTCAGGCAGTACTCTGAGCCCTGTGCTGTTTTGCATGTACAGTGCATACGCTGTGATGCGTGTGTTTCAGGCAGTACTCTGAGCCCTGTGCTGTTTTGCATGTACAGTGCATACGCTGTGATGCGTGTGTTTCAGGCAGTACTCTGAGCCCTGTGCTGTTTTGCATGTACAGTGCATACGCTGTGATGCGTGTGTTTCAGGCAGTACTCTGAGCCCTGTGCTGTTTGGATGTACAGTGCATACGCTGTGATGCGTGTGTTTCAGGCAGTACTCTGAGTATGCAGTGCATACGCTCAGCTGCGTGTTCTCGTTAGCGGTGGGACGTTAGCTGCGTTTGGCTCTATGTTTTTGGGCCACAGGAGGCCCCGCCTCCCCCAGGGAGTCACGCTACTGCGAAGCAGAGGCCTTCTTTCTCCTTGCAGTAACACACAGTCTGCTCACCTCCTGCATTTCAGCCGTCTCCTCTCCACAGGCAGTCCGGTTTTTAGCATGCGCTAAAAGGTGTTTTTTTTGCTAAAGGCAAATTGCACTGCAGAAAAGTGAACGTTGCAGCGCAGAAAGATAGAAATGTGTCACTAAAACAGAGTGAGGAACTCCTCGGCCTGCTCCCCATCATTTATTGATAATAGAATGACTCCATTTCTGTGAAGGACATTTGTTAATAATAAATTAATTATCTTGTATTCGCACTCCATAAAAAGACGAGAGAATATTCTCTTGTTGCTGTTCTTTTGGCGTAGAAAGGTCCAGCTAGTTAGTGTTAGTGAGGAGTGTGGATTGGTGTTCAGTGTGCGAGACTGAGGTGGGGTTTTTCAGTGTTCAGGGTCTTGACGGTACGGGGTGGTGTTCAGCGGTTCGTCCGACTGAAGTGAAGACGTGCGTTCAGTAAACGGGCGAGCTAGGCTTTAGTACCCCTGGGCGAAGTCGGTCGTACCCCCCCCCCCCCCCCCCGCCCCCCCAGGGAACAAATTAAGTGTATCTGCAAACGAGCAGTGGCTGAACCTCTGCGATGGTGAGAGAGTGATTGTATAAGTGGCCTTGTGTAAGGGAGCCTTAGCGCTAATCAATGAGCCGGCTGTGGCTAATGGCCACCGCTCACATCTCCACGCTGCCCCGCTGGGGGGGGCGGAGAGGCGGGGTGCGGAGAGGGGATGGGAGGGGGTTTGGCGGGGAGGGGAGGGGAGGGAGGGGAGGGGAGGGAGGGTACAGTGCGCACAGCCGGCTTAGGAATCCCTCTTTCACGTGCTGTACACTAGAATCACACGCTACTGACAGCGTAGCGGCAAGCTAGGGAGGTGAAAGGATTTGGGTGGGATTATATTTTTACCTCTCCCTCAGGGCCTGGAGTCAGTGCCCCACGCCTAGCAGTGCAGAGAATGTGTGTGTGTGTGTGTGTGTGTGTGTGTGTGAGTACAGGTGTCTAGTTGAATGCGTCTCTATTTGAATGTTAGCGTACCTGTGTGTGTGGGTTTACTTGTTAGATCGTGTGTATACGTGTGCATGCACTCATTATGTTTGTGTGGTTGCAGGGCATCTCCTGTGTGTTTTATGTAACTCCCCCATCTCCCGTTGGGTAGATGAGACTACTTCCTTTTAAATGGGCTTTCTGGAGCAAATGTTCCCTGCAGTGTGTTCTCTCTGCAGGTACCGTCTCAGAACCACTCAAAATGGAAGAACAGAGTGCTTTTTTTAACTAGTTATGAGTTAATGCAGCTGTCTGAAGGGTAAGAATTTTCTATTAGAAATAAAAATTTTAATAATCTTGAAATGATCTCCTGTCATACAGTGAGTTTTAGTCGCAGAACTCAACTACTAAACATGTGTGATGTATTTTTGTGTATGAGTGACGGAAGTGTTTGTATGTATATGCTTGTCTAAAAGAGACAGAGACACATGAATGTTTGTGTATGAGTGACTGGTTTGTGTGTGTGTGTGTGTGCGCGCATGTGTGTCTGGTGTGGGTGTACTTGGTTCAGACAGCCCTGTGGCCCATATTAAGGTGGAATAGCGCATCTCATGGGATAGGTGAGTTGGTATGAGGTTATGCTCATCAGTAACTACTGTGCTCTCACTGGATATATTTGGCTCTGGCCTTTAAATTTCACTGTGAAAAGTGCAGATCAGAGCGGAGACACACAGCTATTCCCACGTCTCTGTAGTATTTTCCTGTTCTGGCGACGTGGGGTTGCCATTGATTTTTGCATTCTGGTGGGCTTGTAATTGATCGTAATCTTGTGTTCTAGTGAAGTAGGATTGTGACTGTGGGAAGGACCCACTTGAAATAAAGGAGTAGTCAGTATTCCACTGTGACACTGCTCACAAACCGCTCATAAGCAGCTATATAACCCTGCGGAGGTCTGCATGTTACACTGTTGTGTGTATGTTGGTGAGGATGGCGATTACTAACCCTACAGTGTAAACATGCGATGTGCTTTGCTATTTTAATATTTCATCGTTGAAAATTGCACAGATTACGGTGGTTGCAGTCAGACTGCATGCCCGTTTTAGTTCAAAGGCAAAGTGTGCCCGCACCCCTGGGTGTGCGTTTGAGTACATTAGCTTTCACCATACCTCAGTGCTCACAATCGTCTGGTTGCCATGCCAACAGCAGGGGTTGGAATATGAGGTGGAGCAATAGTAGCATTACTTAAACCACCAGAAGTTACTGCAGCATCAGTGATAGTAACAGCAGCATTAGTGATAGTAACTCCAGCATTAGTGATAGTAACAGCTGCAGTAGTAAAAGTAATAATAGCAGTGATTGTAACAGTAATAGTAACAGCAGTAGTGATAGTAACAGCAGCAGTAGTAATAATAACAGCAACAGTAGTCATAGTAACTGCAGCACTAGTGATAGTAACAGCAGCAGTAGTCATAGTAACATCAGCGGTAGTGATAGTAACAGCAGTGGTGACAGTAACAGCAGTAGTGATAGTAACAGCAGTGGTGATAGTAACAGCAGTAGTGATAGTAATAGCAGCAGTAATAATAGTAACAGCAGTAGTGATAGTAACAGCAGCAGTAATAATAGTAACAGCAGCAGCAGTGATTGTAACAGCAGTAGTAGTCATAGTAACAGCAGCAGTAATAATAGTAACAGCAGCGGTGATCGTGTCAGTAGCAAACTGATGTATGAATTCTGTCACAGGCCACCACCATCTATTTATTTAACGAAGTCTGAACATTTATGCAGTGTCCTTTATGAGAAAGAAGTCTAATTATATAAATCTGTCTATCTATTTATCTATTTTCTGAAACTAAATATAAGTGGAGGGCGGGGGTCGGATGCAGGTGTCCTTGCTGAGGTCCGGTAATTATTGTGCTGCCAGTGGATGAGGTGTGAAAAGAAATAACAGACTGGGTTGAATATTATTTCTGAAGCATTTATGGGTCAGCACCAGGATCACAGATGACTGTGTGAAACCGATCGTAATACATCAAAAAAATGAACAGGAGCGGTACCGTCGGCTGAGAAATAAGTAGCCACGGGCTAGCTATGTAGCTACTTGAAAGCACGAGCATTCATGTTATTGAGATTACGTTAACACATTCGTTAATGAGATATGTCTTTAATTAATGAACGGATATGTGGTGGTGGAAAGTGACAAAAGAGGTTTCTGCAACACAGAGGCCTGTAATTAGCATACAGACTGCTCTCTTTCATATCCTTTCCTTTTCTCTGAAGGAGAACGAGAACTGTTTTTTCTCTCTCTTTTTACCTCTCCAGCTGCCCTCGTGTGTTTAGACGTTGGTTTCACTGAAATTAAATAAAAGATCATTATTTTTCCATGACGGGAATGTTTTTCATTTTTTTGGACAAATAAATCTAAAATGAAGCATTGTCGTTGTGAGAATTGATCGCGCCGTTGAAAATGAATTTAGCGGTGGCTGCTGGGTTAGAGCATCAGGCTGTGGCGCGCGGGTTATCGAATCCAGGCCGTGCCCGCGCCGACTGTGGCCATATCATTGTGTCGTTATCTTGATGTTGTAGCTCGTCATGCCTCCTAGTTTGACTTAGCATAGGCTAGGTCAGAGAGTAATGTTTACTGTGTGAACTGGACTTAATGTGTTCATGGCTATGAATAACCGTTACAAAATGAGTATTGTACCTTATCGGACCTGGGTTTTGAGGCAATGTTCCAATGACCTTCGCTGTGCACTTATTGTATGTCGCTTTGGGTAAAAGCGTCTGCCAAATAAATGTAATGAAACGTAATGGCTGGTATCGCCACAGGGCAAGGCCCGGTTGCCGATTGTCTCGTCCAGGGCGCGGTAGGGTTCAGTTGATTAGATGTCATACGTTACATCTCGAATAATGGTGACCGCGGCCGGTCAGTCGGGCCCCCGTTGGCCGCGTGCCGAAGCCGCGGGCGAACTCTGAGCCAGCTCGGCTTCGGGCTGCAGCGCGGACGGAAACAGGCCGGGAACGCCTCGCGCCATCCAGGAGAGAACCGGGGACGTCAGGTGGCAGCACCGCAGATGTCACGTCAGATGGCAGCACCACAGATGTCTTCAGCAGTGGAGGCCACGCGTGAACCCGGCTGCAATTGGTCCGTTGGATATTCCAAAATGGCTCCCACGTTGGGGGCATTATTTTAAAGAATAATTCTTAAAAATTGAACCTTTCATTCGCCTCATTTGCTCTTCTGCTTTTGTAATCTGGATAACATGAGCATATTTTATTAAAAAGCAAGACTCAGTAGTTTCTTCCAGGGTAGAAGGAAATACTACTTAAAACAGTTTGACATTTTAAATTTGTTTTTAAGTTAATTAGAGAGTGTGTGAACCGGAATTGCTCTGTTCTGTCTGGTACTGTGAAACACAAAACAAAATCAACTCTGAAATGTATAGCATTCAATTCAATTAGTGTCAGTATACAATATTCCCATTTCAGTTTTAAAAGGAAGTAGACCCATTTGCTTCTCTTTACTCAATAATACTTTCTTTTTGTGTCAGAAAAGTTCACATCAGTCAAGCAAAATTGAAACAGGCTGGCATGAAGCTAATGTCTATCTACAACAAAATGTTTAGTTTTCAAACAGTACTGGTGGTCTTTTTTGATACTAGGCATTGCGTACCTATAGAGAATAGTCTGAAATTTGTCAGCATCTGGTTGGCTGACCTCTTAGCATTTCATAGCAATAACTACTGAAAATGAGACTACATTGTAAGTGATTTTGCAGTGTTGCAGATCTGAATATAGTAAATATGAATTAGAAGTTTAAATTTATTTTAATCATACCACTTTTGTTTCATTTCTAGATGCAAGATGTTCTGTATCCTAACATCAGATATTCAATTATTGATATTACATTTTGCCATCAATTTGAGTCAAAAACATTTGACTGTCTGACTTACTTACACTTATTATATACACTTGCTCATTAATGCAGTTAGACCGGTCCTCCAAGCAACAAATCACGTGGCTGCTATTTGGTCTGTAAAGAAGAGCTTCAGTTGTTGTCCGTCCAAACACTAGAAATGGGCGAGACATGTGATCTAAGTGACCTTGAGGTGGTATGATTGCTGGTTCCAGCATCTCAGAAACGCCTTCCCTTCTGGGATTCTGATATGCTACAGTCTGTAGAGTTTACATTCTCCCACAGTCTCTCCAGCCCCCAAACCCCGCCTCCCTCCATGCTATACTGCTGTGTCATTCTTATATTGGAGATTGTGATTCACGTGACTGTCAGCAGTCTGTGGGTTCACACACAGGTGCCTTTCCGCAATGCAGCC
The DNA here is from genome assembly GCF_013347855.1 of Anguilla anguilla. Taxonomy (NCBI): domain Eukaryota; kingdom Metazoa; phylum Chordata; class Actinopteri; order Anguilliformes; family Anguillidae; genus Anguilla; species Anguilla anguilla. The sequence goes on from NC_049214.1 coordinate 25,720,138, forward strand.
GACGCCGTCTCTCTGCTCCCTTGCGCAGATTCTGTCTGGTCCGCGGTCAGACAGGACTGGGGTTTGAGCATTCAGGCAGTCACAGGTGTTAAACCAGATGCTTCTTGCCTACAGATTTCAAATGCGCTGGATTGGTGATAAATCTTTGTGCTCTGCAATGTTGCGGTATACATTTATCGAGAATTAGCTCATAACAGCTGAGAGTGAAGTAAAATGAGTGGACGGAAATGAGTCTGGTAGAAAATTATGCATTAGCTGTGCACAGTGGCCCATTACGCTTTCATACCCAGTGGGCCCGAGTTCAGCTGTAAACGTGTCGACCTTTCGGATTGAAGGTCACCATGGCTACAGGAGGGCTAATCATGGGAGGTGAATGATACTGTTGACATCTATTGAAAAGGAGGTGGTTGGTTACCTAATGTCTCTGATATCAGCAGGCTGCCCTTGCTTGCCCCCCCCCCCCCCCCCCCGCCCAGATGCTGACCTCTGGCTGGGCGTATCATGTACACCTATCGTATGGCACCGCTGGGTCGTCAGCACTGCTGGGTCATGCCCTGGTCTCCAGTTTTGACCTCTGCCAATGTCATTTACTGTGCCTCCTTAGGGGATGTTTTAGGTCTGGGCTGGAACAGGGTTAGTGTTATGGAGGAGCACAGGGTTAGCGTTATGGAGTAGCACAGGGTTAGCGTTATGGAGGAGCACAGGGTTAGTGTTATGGAGGAGCACAGGGTTAGCATTATGGAGGAGCACAGGGTTAGCGTTATAGAGGAGCACAGGGTTTGTGTTATGGAGGAGCACAGGGTTAGCATTATGGAGGAGCACAGGGTTAGCGTTATAGAGGAGCACAGGGTTAGTGTTATGGAGAGGAGCACAGGGTTAGCGTTATAGAGGAGCACAGAGTTTGTGTTATGGAGGTCCACAGGGTTAGGGTTATGGAGGAGCACAAGGTTAGTGTTATGGAGGAGCATAGGGTTATGGAGGAGCACAGGGTTAGTGTTATAGAGGGGCACTGGGTTAGTGTTATGGAGGAGCACAGGGTTAGGGTTATGGAGGAGCACAGGGTTAGTGTTATGGAGGGGCACAGGGTTAGTGTTATGGAGGAACACAGGGTTAGGGTTGTACTGAAGGGGTAATTCTATGAAGGGGGCTTGGTACTGAATTATGGACTGTCCTGTTCTACCTTCATTCTGTCTTAGAGAAACAATCATGCTGCCACTGCTAATCAGACCAAGAGAGTACAGTGTATAGATGAAATAGCACAGAGTCTATCTTTAGTCAATCTTTTTCTTTTCTTTTTTTTAAAAAAAACCTCAACCTTGGACTACAGACAGTCTGTGTGGCTATTTTTGTTTGGACAGACAACGGAGTTAATTGTGGTGTTGCGTTTCAGCTTTGGCTCCTGATTGGTTTACGCCGGTTCCAGGAAAAGGGCTGTTGTGAAGAACAGGCCGTGCTATCGCGTTAGCGGATACTCTTATTTCCTTCCCATTAATGAAGGCTTAAGTGTGGGTTTCCCTGCTCCTGTGCCGCCATCCTGCTCGCTCCGACCTCCTCCAGCGATCTTAGGAGAACTGCTGTGATCTCAGGGAGCTCTGTGTGTGGTCCAGACCCAGTGAGATGCTGCTGGTACTCTACCTGTTTATCTGTGTGGTCCAGACCCAGTGAGATGCTGTTGGTACTCGACCTGTTTAACTGTGTGGTTCAGACCCAGTGAGATGCTGCTGGTACTCGACCTGTTTAACTGTGTGGTCCAGACCCAGTGAGATGCTGCTGCTACTCTACCTGTTTAACTGTGTGGTCCAGACCCAGTGAGATGCTGCTGCTACTCTACCTGTTTATCTGTGTGGTTCAGACCCAGTGAGATGCTGCTGGTACTCGACCTGTTTAACTGTGTGGTCCAGACCCAGTGAGATGCTGCTGCTACTCTACCTGTTTATCTGTGTGGTTCAGACCCAGTGAGATGCTGCTGGTACTCGACCTGTTTAACTGTGTGGTCCAGACCCAGTGAGATGCTGTTGGTACTCTACCTGTTTATCTGTGTGGTTCAGACCCAGTGAGATGCTGCTGGTACTCGACCTGTTTAACTGTGTGGTCCAGACCCAGTGAGATGCTGTTGGTACTCTACCTGTTTATCTGTGTGGTCCAGAACAAGTGAGATCTGCAACAATATGTTAATGCTGTTGCATTTGATCTACATAAGGACAACAAACTAAAAATGAATATGGGTAAATAATGATGAGCTTTTCAGAGTCCTGTGAGTGAGTGAGTGAGTGAGAGAGAGAGGAGAGAGAGGAGAGAGAGAGAGAGAGGGAGAGAGGGAGAGAGGTGCTATGGTTACAATAGAAGGACTGATGAAATTCCATTTTACCTCCTCAGCAAGCAGGCACACACACTCACACACACTCACACACACTCCTGTGCGGAAGTGCACAAGCCCTAACACTCTGAGAAAGTGGCTCTTATCGAATTATCCCTGGCGCCTGAGGGTGCTGTAGGCCAGTGGTAGAATGCACAGTTAGTGGCGGGGGGGGGGGGGGGGGGGGGGGGGGGGGGGGGGGGGGGGGGGGGCGGGGGGAGAGAACAAGATGATGTATTTGACAAACTCATTTAAAGATGAATTTACCTCCCTCCGCAGCAGGAGAGAGGGGGTAATTCTTCCGGACGGCGGTGTAGCATTACCGTGATGTACTGCTCGACAGCGTCGTTAGCGCAGTCCTGAACAGCCCTGTTTGCCACCTGCTTCTAACTGGATTCCAGAACAGGTTTTATGTGGAAATTTGCCGGCTCTTGCGACCACAACGTCAACAGTGCTTTAAAAACGTGATCTCATCGGATTAGTGAACTTTTGAAGATTATACAGAACCTGTGCTACCTATTCGGTTTAAATTGTGTCAAAATATCCTGTTGAATTTCACGCTAAACCTGCTCAGGATCATGCCCAACCTGTAGTATTCATTTTTTCATTTTCATAAACATTTTCAGAAATGTATTTTTGGACGATATTCGGTACTCGGGTCTGCATTTATGGCGTGTCACTACTTTAGGAATAACTGAAAGTGCTGGGCCTGCGTGGCATGCTTTCATTATTCATGTGTTGGACTCGGTCCTAAAGTATCAAGGCAAGGGTATGGCCAGGTTTCAGAATCTATTCCCCTGAGTGAAGTTTGCAAAAATTGCCCATCGGAAAATGAACTGGCCGTGCGTTCCTGCTTGTTCCGTATGAAGGCTTCATAACGTTTTACTGCATTGTTTCTCGCCCATCAAATGCATTCATTTGGATGTTTTTGTGCACTGATTGCTCCTAATTGGTGTTGCTGTGGGCTCCGATTGTAAAGTCCTGTTGTCGAATATGACGTTAGATTTTCCGGAGGATTCTAACGTCGTGTTCCATCAGCACTCGCAGCTTTGTGGTGTGGTATTGCTGCTTCTGGGCTGCGGGGCCTGGCTACGGTTTCAGAGATTAACGGCTCTTAGCGACGCGCTTCTCTCGGTGCTATCGCTCTTGTTTGACCGGCTGCATTCCACTGCCCTGCCCTTACCGGGAGGAATTTACCCTGTTTCTCCCCAAGTGGGATGCAGACTTCAGAGAGTTAGAGCAGATTATCATGCCGTGCTGTAGGAGGGAAATGTTGTTAACCTGGGGATTTAGAAAAATCTTCACTGTTCATGGCTGTTTTAAATATGCAATTTTGGTATTTCTGACGCCTGTCCAGGGTGTATTCCTGCCTCTCGCCCAATGCATGCTGGGATAGGCTCCAGCACCCCCATGACCCTGCTCAGGATAAGCGGGTATAGATGGATGTATGGATGTGTTTGCGATGATTTCTGTGTTTGCACATGCGTGTGTGTGTTTGTGAGGATGTGTGTCACTTCAAGTGTGTTTGTTTGTCTGGTGTGTGTGTGCGTGTGTCTGTATGCGTGCGTGCCTGCGCGTGTGTATGTCTGTGTGTATGTGTGCGTGCGTGCGTGTATGTGTATTCGTGTGCGTCTGTGCGTGTGTGCGCGTGTGTCTGTGCATGTGTGTGCGCGCATGTGCATGTGCATGTGTTTGTGAGAGTGTGTGAGTGTGTGAGTGTGAGTGTGTGTGTGAGTGTGTGTGCGTGTGCGTGCGTGTGTCTGTGTGTGTGCTTGTGAGAGTGTGTGTGCGTGTGAGTGTGAGTGTGTGAGTGAGTGTGAGTATGTGTGAGTGTGTGAGTGTGTGTGTGTGTGTGAGTGTGAGTATGTGTGTGTGTGTGAGTGTGTGTGTGCATGCGCGTGCGTTAGCTCTGTTGAAGGACGGCGGCACGTGTCTGCGGCAGTCCGGCCGTCTCCGGGGCAACGTGTGCCCAGCGCCGCTCTCTTAATTTACCGCCGCGCGGGTCGGAAGCGTCTCGGCTCGGCCTGACCTCAGACATTCATCACGTCCAGCGCCGAACCCCCCCCCCCCCCCCCCGTCCTGGCACAGCGGAGCGGCGCACTGAGCACAGCGCTCAACCTTAGCACCGCGTCCAGCGCTGGATGATTTATTCCCTCAGAGGGATCACACCGCTTCATCACTAATGAGGTTAATGCCGATAGCCCGGTCGCTATGTGCCGTTATTCTGCTTAAGCTGTCGGGCATAGCGTGCGTCTGCGCGCGGATCGGTTGATTGCAATGGGAAAATGGCGAAGGAGAAGGATACGGTTATTCAGTTGTTTTTTTAAAAGAAGAAATAGTATGATGTAATAAGCTCGTTGCAAAATACGTCACAGCAAAAAGTGTTTATAAGAAATTTGAATTGAGGGATAAATAGAGAGAGGGAAAAGGAGAGGGAGAGAGGGAGGGAGAGATAGGGGGAGAGTTAGAGAGGGGGAGAGGGGGAGAGAGAGGTCTGTTTGAAGGACAGCAGGCAGCCGCAGTGTGGGGTATGAGGGCATCAACCGAGCCGCACCTCAGATGCGCGTATTCGACCTTTCATCTTCCCTCACCTCTTTACCCCCCCATCCCTCTCTCCCTGCTCTATCGCTCTGTTTTTATCTGCTCTTCCTCTCGCTGCATGTATTAAACATGATGTGCGTCCGACTCTCAGCTTTCATTGCCTGTGTGCCGCTGAGAGGTTATAGAAGCCATTTGGGTTCACTTCTTCAAGGGCACTGCAGCCTGTGGCCCCTGAGTACTGCACACACACACTCACACACACACACAGAAAGCACATGCACAAAGCACACTCACTCAAACACAAAGCACAAGCTCACACACACACGCATACACACACACGCACAGAAAGCACATGCGTGCGCACACACACACAAAGCTCATGTGCATGCACACACACACACTCACACACACAGAAAGCACATGCACTAAGCACACTCACACAAACACAAAGCACAAGCTCACACACACACGCATACACACACACACACACACACACTCACACACACACAGCCATCAGGAGCATTAACAGGACGCAGCTCAGGTCAGGAGAGTCCTGGCAAGGGCAGAAGAAGCGACAGTCCACTGCCCCCTAGTGGCCGAAACAGCCGCTGTTCCGCAGTGCTGACATCACTCCCGTCGGCTCTGTCTGGACCGGGGAGCGATGACGTCATCATCTCAGAGTCATACCACAGAACCAGAACCAGGATGCGAGTCCTGAGCCAGACCGATGCTGAAATCCGGGGCTGGGGAGAAAATAGATACGTTCAAAAGCTTGCACAATCTCAGCAACAGAAACAAAAACAATATTGTTTGTTCCAGCTCAGGTAGTCATGCCGGTCCTGTTCATCCTGAATGTCCTAACCTGTGCTGACAGTTATACGTTCCGTCTCTGGCCTTCTACATGTGTACGACTCTGTGCATTATGAAGAGGATTGGCCTGTGCTTTGGGGACATGACAGAGTGCCTGGCTAACAGTGAACGTCCTCACAATGTTGCTGCTATGTAGTGGCAATGTTGTGGCTAATAACATTGAAAAAACATTCCAGTAACGTTGTAAGAACATTTTGTGTTAGCTTGGTAGTTCGGTGAAAGTGTGTCTGTTTCTCTCTGTGTAATAACATTCAAGGTAACCGTGATAAGCATGAAGTCTGGCAAGGGGGGTCCTGCTTATGCAAATTGAGTTGGATTTTTTTTTTCCAGCTCAGTTAATGTAAATTTCACAAGTGTCAGGTTTATCAAGGCCTTGTAGGTCCACAGTGCTCTTAACATCTATAGGATTGCACAATTCGACATCTGCTATGGTGGCGTGGATACATTTTGCAGCGGCGATGAGGGTATAATGTAGAAATCCGGAATGTTTTGCCAGAAATATGGGAGGAGAGCAAGCAAAGTCTGCTTGTGAGCCAGTGGGCCGGGGTTTACCTGGGCTGGCAACAACGCGGCTTCACCTTCACTGACTGCACCAATTATTTAACAGCTGTGGAAGGCCGCTGTAATCTCCACTCAGGCGCAGTGGCACGGCAGCTATTAATGGCGTTGGGAGAAAACGGGGGCGGCGCGGTGGTGCAGTGGGTAGCACTGTCACCTCACAACGAGAAGGTCGTCGGTTCGAATCTCAGCTCGGGCCTTTGTGCATGTTCTCCCCGTGTCCGCGTGGGTTTCCTCCGGGTACTCTGGTTTCCTCCCACAGTCCAAAGATATGCAGGTAGGCTAATTGGAGTCTCTAAATTGCCCGTAGGTAGGAGTGTGTCAGTGAATGGTGTGCCCTGCGATAGATGGGTGGCCTGTCCAGGATGTAATCCTGCCTCTCGCCCAATGCATGCTGGGATACGCTCCAGCACCCCCCCCTTGCGACCCTGACCAGGATGAGCGGGTATAGATAATGGACGGACGGAGAAAACGGTGCGGTCGAACCTCTGAGGTCAGGACGCGGTGCGAACGGAAGATGTTCAGAAGCCTGAAACGTTTTTAACTTCGAAAGTGGTGTCTAATGTAATTCCTTTATTGATCGGGTTTGTTAGTTTCGTAAGAGTAGCTCGTATTGTAAATATGCTACACCTGTTTCTAGTTACGTTTTTTATTAACCAGTAGGCTAATCAAACCAACCGATCACGATTGACTCAATAACATGCATATTAACCAGCACATGCAATAATACAAATGTTTACAGCTTGCAATATATTACCCACCTTTTCTTAAGGCATGGTATATCTATCCGGTCAAAGCTAAAATGCACTGTAATGTGTTTAGAAGAATTTTAAATCTCACAGTTGATGTCTTCTCGACTGTTGCTGTGTACCGATCCAGAACAATCAGGGCTGTTGTGCCTACACACTCCCACAAACGATGCGTCGTAATTACAGGACTATGCTCGAACCTGGTGAGCCTGTAATTATAGTAATGGAGAAAATTGCTGTCTAACTGTGTGTGTTTGGCTCTGTTTTTTTCTGCCAGGTAGTAAACAGTAAAACAGTAAATAACAAGGGGTTCTTTCATTAAACAGGGACGCTCTTACTGTTACAGTATCTGTACACTGTATGTTTCTCTAAATTGTTGTTCCTTCTGTCGCTCTACACACCAACATGGCCCTGCCCTCAAACATACCCAGCCCCCCCCCCCCGCCACCGCCCCCACCCCCCCCTCAGCATAGCTTAAATATAGATTTGGCTGAAGTTTGTATTTGGGGATGATTATTAATGTGCTGGGATTCTGCACATGACGGACTGGCCGTAGTGGTGCGCCTCGTTGTTGTTTTGTCAGTGCCAAACCCTCCGCTCTGCCAAATGGAATCCCAGAATTCCATCTGCTGTGATGAAGGATTGAAGGTTGGAGATGGACGCTTCTGTAGTCTTCAGCCAGAATCGCTCTCATCTCTCGTGGAATCTCTTTCTCCTTGTTCTCCCTCTGTTTTTTCATTCACTTCAGAGTCCTTCCATTGCCCCTCTGAACCTCCACTTGTTCTTTTTCTCCCTCTCCTACATTCATTCATTCCCCTGCCTTCTCCCTCTCCCTTTGTCTCTCTCTATCGCTCTCTCTCTCTCTCTCTGGTTTTGAAGATGCTAAGGGATGAGAGTACCCTTTGTCTCTGCGGCAGTGATGCTGCAGTGCTCTGGGGTGGGGGGGTGGGGTGGGGTGGGGGGGGTTGGATGGTTAGGAATGGGGTAACCCTGCAGTGCCAACGCATGGCTGTGTGTGTCTGTGCATGTGGTCTACGTGTATGCGTGTATATCCATGTAGGTGTGTATGTGCGCGCGTGTGTGTGTGTGTGCGTGTGTGTCTGTATCCATGTGGGTGCGTATGCGTATGTGTATGCGTGTGTGTGTGTGTGTGTGTGTGTCTGTATCCATGTGGGTGCGTATGCGTGTGTGTGTGTGTGTGTGCGTGTGTGTCTGTATCCATGTGGGTGCGTATGCGTGTGTGTGTGTGCGTGTGTGTGTCTGTATCCATGTAGGTGTGTATATGCGTGTGTGTGTGTGTGTGTGAGAGTGTGTGTATACGTGTAGGTGTGTGTGTGTGTGTGTGTGTGTGTGTCTGCTTTATATTCTTTGTTATACCTGAGCTTCTGCTGCTATGATTTATGACAGAAAACATCCAGGAGTCAGTCAGTCAGTGTCAGACAGTGCCCTCTAATTTCATTCTGCAGTACGCCAGCACCTTCCAGCCTCTTATTATTCCCAGCTCGGTCTCAGTTCCCTCAAACTTCTGCTCTGTCTGGCTCAGTCACTTCCTTGAGTCTCCGGAGGTGGGAGTGGCCATACGCGCGCGGCGGCCTTGCGTTCAAACATGGCGGGAAACCCTGAAAATGACCATGAGCGGCCATTTTGCTCATTTTGCGCGTTTTGCTAAATCTCTGCGTGGGGTGTGGTGTTAAAGGAAAATTCCAGGCTGAGACGCTTACATCATCAGTGAACGTGTAACGCCAATGTGCTGTTCAGTCCACGGTTTATTATTAGACGTGTGTAATAAATTTAGCATTTTTTCACCGTTTACAACATTTCACTCGCTCTCCTGGCAGGCTTCTTCTAGATCTGCTCCAGTGTTATTTGCCAACATTACCCAGAAGGGTTATGGCATACACAGCCAGCTAGACTGACATTCACATTAGCTAGCTAGCTAGCTAGTAGCACTTAGCTAAAAGGCTAAAAGAAAAGTCGGAGATTGTGACCACACCCCTAATCCCTGGCAAAGCCTCACTGTTGCATTCTGGACTTTTGAGGCCGCTAGCATGGCAAAAATCAGCATGTCCTCCTGATTAGTTATTGATTTCTCTCAGTAGGAGTATTACAGAATGTTGATTAGCGGGGATTCAAAGGCCTGAAATGAATATCTGACATTTATAGTTGGTGCTGTAGTGAGTTGAAGACACGCTCTCATATTAAATTGCACTGTGCCTGGTGTGGCAGTACCCCTGCGCGACGTGACATCGTCTGCAGTAACTCAAGCTTACATGCGGGAAAGTGAAGTACAACACCAAACAGGAAAATAGGACCTGGGAGGTGTTTTAAATCACCAATATGCAAATTCTAACCAGTGCCAAAGTGTTCTCTATGTGATCTGGAGATCATGCCGCTGGGAGAGCCCTGTGGTGGTGGAGGGCCCTGCTGTGATTGGGCAGGCCTGCAGATATGATTTTCCAATCCAAACTGGAGGAGGAATAGGGAGTGAAAATGCACCACTTCCTGTCCGGACTGCTCCCTGTGGAAGCAGGGACAAGAGATTTTGTACTGTGGGCCACCGTAAGGCGAAGGTTCTGTCCTCTCTCACATTTTCCAGATGCACAATACCAGACAAGCCTGACAGACATTTTTTTTCCTATGATTAAAAAAATTAACTGAATAAATATTTAAGCAAGTAAAAATAAATGTTAACCAAACAGCCACCTTCTCCCATAAAAGAATCATATACTACATGCTAAGCCATGTTAGCAACGTTGCATTTTTACACATGAAAGTATCGCATCGCTTTCTGCGGGAAACAAGATCAATTTGCTCGTTACCACGAGCCAAAATCCCTTAATCCGAGAAATGACAGAACTGGGGCTCCCTTTGAAAAAGGAGAATCGCTTATCGCTGTCACGGAGTGATGACGTCATTCAGAATCTCTGGGGAGGTTCTGCCCGGCTCGCCAGCGAGTCCCTCTGCAGTGCTCATGAATATTGAAGAGGAGGCGTGGCCAGTGGCGCAGTGGCGGCTGTCTGTGTGATGTGTGAGCCTCGGAGGCTGGAACAGCAGGTTTACAACTCCCAGTGCACCCTGGGAAAAAGAGAGAGGGAGCCGGAGATGGGCAAGGAAGGAAAGAAAATGGAAGAAATGTTGGAGAAAGAGAGAATGGGCGAAATGAGAGAAAGGGGTGGATGGTGAGAGAGGGAAAGAGACGAGATGAAAGGAGAGAAGAGTGTGGAGAAAAAAATGCACATGGATAGATGAAAGGAGAGAAAAATAGGGTGTGTGGAAGGTGGAGGTAGAGAGAGAAAGGGAGGGAGAGTGGAAGATGGAGGGAGGGATGGATGGAGAGAGACAGAGAGAGTGAGTTTAGCACTGCTAGCTTTGTTTGTAATGGATTGCGGAGGCAGTGGCCTGACAGCCCATCAATATTTCAGGGCTTCCGTTTTAGCACGGGAAGAAAAAACAGACCACCGCTTTTTATGTCTTTTATTTATTTATTTATGAGGCCCAACCGAACCCGCGTTCCTGCGCTCTCCGCCCGATCTTCAGAGCCATTGTCTGCCTGTACTTTGCACACGCGTGTGGTTTTGCGTGTGTGTGTGTGTGTGTGTGTGTGTATGCGTGTGAGATAGAGATAGAGAGAGAGAGAGAGAGAGATTGTGTATGAGTGCATGTCTGTAGATGTGTGCATGCAGGTGTACCTGTGTGTGGTTGCATGAGCATGCTTACATGTGTGTACATGGCATGCGTGCTCGCCTGTCTGCGTGTGTGGAAGCATACAGAGAAACACGTTTGTATGAGAGTTGTGCCTGCGTGCCAAAGCAAAATTGGTTTGAGAGGGAGAAAGGTGGAGGCAGAGGGACGGATGATGGTGGAGCGAGGCAGAGGGAGAGAGGATTGGAGGAAAGGGACGGAGAGGGAGGGAGGCTAGCTGTTTGATTTAGAATGGCGGCCCACAGATTACTCTGGCCACTCTCAGAGGAACTCAGGGCTCTTCCTCACTGATCTCAGACCAGTTTATCTGATTTCGTCCTGTACCCTTACAGGAACTCAGGTCTCTTTCTCACTGATCTCAGACCAGTTTATCTGCTTTCGTCCTGTACCCTTACAGGAACTCGGGCTCTTCCTCACTGATCTCAGACCAGTTTATCTGCTTCTGTCCTGTACCCTTACAGGAGCTCAGGGCTCTTCCTCACTGATCTCAGACCAGTTTGTCTGCTTCTGTCCTGTACCCTTACAGAAACTCAGGGCTGTTTAGCACTGTTGTCAGACCAGTTCTACCACCTCTTATCACTAGAGTTACAGACCCATAATACAGCATATGTCACCTTGCTACTACTGACTGACTGGGAGGCACAGACACGTTTACATACAAATATACCTGTGCACGCATGCACACGCACTTAGGCATTTATCAATAATTGATCACGTCTCACTCAGGCAAAGCTCTCGGTTTATTTCTTCCTGTTCCTCACCATCCACTTAGACCGGAGAGTTGTTGCACTCTGGGAAACACTTCCTCCTCCACTGATTTCTTTACAGGCTTCACCAGGTCAAGCCCAGTTTTCACACTGCTTGTCATGAGCTTTTGAGTCGGTTTGTCCCAGGCCGTGAATGTTATCAGAGTTTGGCTCTCATTGGCTGTTTTCATGCTTAATACTGATTGGTCAGTCCAAACCAGCATCATGTTGATACACCGTTATACAGATCCTTTTCACACAGCTCCAATCCAGGCTGACCAGGATTTGTACATGCTTGCGAATGCCATTCATAAATCAGGAATTGAGTGGGCACACAGAAAAAAACCCAAATCAAATCCACTTCTACCCCTACCGCAGAGAATCATGGAATCTTGTTTTGTTGTTTCGTTTATTGCCGTTATTCGACAGTTGCCGTTCTTACCAAAAGGTGGCGCTATGAGGAGGATGAATGGGAAAGACTGTTGAGACTCCCGGTGGCAAACAAATGCAAATCGTACAAAAATTCAGAAGTGGACGCAACGCCATCGGACGCAGTTGTGAGCGGAGAAGGCTGTATGTACTGCGATGAGAGTAGACCTATCCCTCCTGCCCCCTAGTGGTATGGACGCCGGCGTCCGCAAAATTGGTAATAAACAAATATCCACAATGTATTCAAAAATGGGCCGCAAATGTGCCACAAATTCAAGGTCAGCGCCTGCCGCAGACTCCTTTCTGGCTAGCAACGCCACTTGTTCCCTTATCAGCGCTCAGGGAAATCAATGGCGGTAAAATAAATGGAACCTCCCCATCCCCCAATCACTTATTACACAGTAACCCACATCATAAGACATTTTTTTTCTATGGTTATCTGGTCCTTTTTTTTACATGAAAAGATCGCATACTCTTTCAGTTTTCAGAACAGTACCAGGTCCTTTCAGATCACCAAATAAATCTTTCAGAAAAAATGTTCACGTGTAATGTGCTAACATTGAATTCACTTTCGGTATTTACAATACTGGCTCCTTTGTCTATGTACATGTGTCTGTAATCCAAAATGCCTCTGCTTGTATTCTATATAACGCTCTTAGCTTGGTCAGGGCCTATTTTCACCTCAATCCGGCAAGAATCCATTTAGAGGACATGGCTGGTTTACTTGACCACCCCTTGCCCCCTCTTTACTACAAAAGTATTTTGTGTGGCAGACGTTTGCTTATCTGAACAGCAATACGTCTGCTTTTAAGTCAATCGAGTGACTGAATGAATGAAACAAGCCTGTAACCTTTCAAATGGGCCCTCATTGGTGTCAAGGGGTCCGGCCATGCCCAAGTAGTCTAATTGCATATTGCCGGGGTGGGGGGTGGGGGTGGGGGTCTCTGCGCCATGAAGATCGTGCTGATAGTGAGTGAATGTGCACTGCCGAAAAGCCAGCTAGATCTCCTAACAACCTGCCGTTGCGCTATAAAATGTATTTATAATTATGGCGGATCGGAGAGAAAGGTTTTGAGCTGTGAGAGAAGTATTTGAAGAGCGTGAAACATTTTCATTTTTATAGAGTGGAGGTTGGCTCAAAGACTGGGTCCTAGACAAAGTTATGGCCCCACTGGAGGCCATTTAAGCTCACTGACAAAAGCGAGTTCAGTGTTCTTCTTATTATTTCTTCTCATCCCACATCATTACGTTTACATAACGTTACATTACAGGCATTTGGCGGACGCTTTTACCCAGAGCGACGTGCAACTAAGTGTATAACCATAACCAGGAACAAGTGTGGCAGTGGCAGCGACCAATTGTAAGGTCAACATTCTGTACGCCACTCGTCCAACAGCTTTTCAGCAGGACCTACCAAGTCTGGCTAGTAGTTCACCTAGTTGCTTGTGCTTTTGGTGCAAATAGCACCAATATTTTTTTTAGATGTTTACGTTTTCACATCGGATAATTTCCCATTGATTAACTCGTTTGGAATGTGAGCAACACACTTGCAGATGCAAGCTATAATTGGTCACTGTCGCTGCCATAGGTATAGACTGTCTCTCTGTCTCTTTTGCAAAGCTTCCAAAGGGGTTAATTCTGTGGCAATAGGTGGGTGACGTTTGCAGCAGTAACGTTAGCAACAGCAAAGCGCGTTCAACCTAAACTAATATTAGTTCACAGTTATAATTCCTGTCAGCCAACGCAAGCATTTCAGCATTTGTCATAATGTTAATTCTTCCTAGATATTGACACTTAACATCTTGGAATTGATCGTACTCTTTTCTGTTCAAAATGTGATTTTGACTGAACAAAATTTGTTTTTGTGTTGTCGATTGTGTTCAAAACATCATTCAAAATTTGCAATTTGGAGAGGTTTTGGTACATCTTGGATAAACCCTTGCAGAATTTCAGTGCTTTTAGTTATCTACACAGTTTTATGGCAGTGGTGGTAAAGAGGTAGGAAGTGAATTCTATATAATAATTCTGATGCTAGCTTATGTGAATTTTGTGAAATTAACGATACAGTTGAATTCTTATGTACATTTTGTGTATAGCGTGAATAATTCTTCACATATTTTCAAAATTTTGATACATAGTCTTGATGATGCATATTTGCCCTTCAAATAATGCCATGAGCTCTCTGCTGTGTTGTCCAAAGATAAAAGGCTTGATTTAAGAGTAGTACACCCAGGTGAAAACTGCCTTTATAAATGCTTCGGGAGAAAAAGTTGACCTGTTTCTTACAGCTTGATATGAACAGATATATATATAGTACAGTAGAGGGGAGATGGAGTAGTGTGCAGTAGTGTACAGTAGAGGGGAGATGTAGTAGTGTACAGTAGTGCACAGTAATATACAGTAGATAGGAGATGCAGTAGTGAACAGTAGTGTGCAGTAGTGCACAGTAATACACAGTACAGAGGAGATGCAGTAGTGAACAGTAGTGTGCAGTAGTGCACAGTAATATACAGTAGAGAGGAGAAGCAGTAGTGCACAGTAGTGTGCAGTAGTGTACAGTAATATACAGTAGAGGGGAGATGCAGTAGTGTTTCCCCCTACCTTGTCCATCCTTCGTTCTCAAACTCACCAACTGCCTCTTTAAAATGTCCCCTGAATTCTACTTCCTGACTTACATTTCTGTCTGTACTACCGAGGCTTACTAAGCTGTGCAGCCAACCCCTCTAACCTCTCACATTCGCCATTAATTATGAACACTATAACAACTTTGTCCGTTCTTTTCTTTGTCCTACCATGGCCTCCCTCTGTCTCTCTCGCTCTCTCTCTCTCCCCCCCGCTCTCTCTCTCTCGCTTGTGTGATAGCCCGTCCCTATGCAGTCACATGAGAGGGAAAGAGGTGGAGGGTGAGGTGACTTCTGCTACTCAGATTCAGACTACGCACATGCATTATCTCTTTTAGGTGGCTTCAGCGAAGCTTCTGATTGGACAGCGGATCTTGTGTACGGGCACTACTGTAACTGATCGGCATGGCGATAACAATAGCGATAATTATACGTCTTTATTTATAGCTGAGTGGGGCGCTGTGACATTACTCCGCTAGTTTTAGCAGTCTGTGTAATTTTGTCTGATGTCAGAGCTGAGTTCCTGCTTATTCAGGCTATTGTGGCTTGCCCTTAGCATACTGCCACTGTTCCCCGCTAATGAGAAGGAATGGAGACTGTTAATGTTGCTGCTGCATCCCACATATATAATTATTACTCACTGAACCCTTTGTGACTGTGTCTGTTTGGGTTTGTGTGTCTATGTGCGACTTTGTGCGTATGTGTGTGTGTGCATGCGCGCATGAGTGCGCGTGTTTAAGTGTGAGTGTGTGTGTTAGTGTGTGTGTGTGTGTGTGTGTGTGTGTGTGTGTGTGTGTGGGCATACAGTACGTGTGTGTGTGTGGGCAAATGTGTGTGTGAGTGTGTCTGAGTGTGTGTGTGTGAGAGTGTGTGTCTGAGTGTGTGTGTGTGTGTGTTTCCAGGTATGTTGGTCCCCAGGCCCTCTCTATCTGTTGATATGTGGGCCTGGCTGTAAATCCAGCAGGATTCATTAGAGAGATACTTTACTTTGGCCTGACTGCTGTCTCTGCTCATAGTGGATGATGAATTGCTATATTTGTGGTGTGTGTGCATGCGAGTGTGCGTGAGTGAGCATGAATGCGGGTGTGTACGTGTGTTTGTGTGCGTGTGCATGCACGTGTGTGTGTGTGTGTGTATACTCACCTCCTAATTTCTTTGAGTAGTATCTTTTTCCTATCTATGAAATTCTGTTATATTTGCATTGTTAAATGTCTTTAAATAAGCTTAGGTTGAGATTCCCTGTGAGAGTGAATAATTTATAAAGGAGAAGTTTTGGTGTCATCCCTTGACCTGCTACAGGAGCCAGGAGCCGGGATAATGGATGAGGAGGAAGAGAGGGATGTAGGGGGAGAGGGGGGTGGAAGGCAGACTCAAACAGTGGGAGGAGTGGTGTAAAAAGCGAAGGGGACGCCAGGAGAAAAGGAAAAGACTGGAGAGGTAAGGCAAGAGAATAGACAGGGAAGAGGGAGTAAGAAGGGAGGAGACAGGAATGAGAGAACGGCATGCTTTGTTTATGGTATATGGAAAACTGTTCATTCATTCCCATGTTAAATGGGTTACTGTGAGTGTGATGTTCTGGTGCTCTGTGTTATGTAGAGCATGTGATGCAGAGCATGGACAATGGGCATGTAGGTGCTCACCTAGAGATGGACAAGTGCTGCTGCTGTTGTGCGTCAATGTGACTGTGGAGAGTATCAATATCACTGGGGAGAGTATCAATGTCAGTATGGAGAGTATCAATGTCAGTTTGGGGAGTATCAATATCAGTGTAGAGAGCATCAATGTCTGTTTGGAGAGTAGCAATGTCACTGTGGTGAGTAACAATGTCAGTATAGACAGTATCAATGCCAGTGTGGAGAGTATCAATATGAATGTGGAGAGTATCAATGTCAGTGTTGAGAGAGAGTATCAGTGTCAGTGTGGAGAGAGAGTATCAGTGTCAGTGTGGAGAGAGAGTATCAATGTCAGTGTGGAGAGAGAGTATCAGTGTGTATGTGGACAGTACCAGTGTGGGGGATGAAAGTGTAACTATTAGTGCTGTCAGTGTCACTGCAGTGTCAGTGTCTCAGTGTCTTGCGCAGTCTTCCAGTGCGTGACCTGCTGATTCTGTCAACACCAGCCCTTCCCCTTACCCTTCAGCTCCGCATTACTGCTGCCTCTGCGCCCTCAGATCCAATTATAAACACAATCTGCCACGCTCCGGCACGCCCCACACCGCGCACGCACACACACACACACACACACACACATGCATGCGCACACACACACACACACACACACACATACATCCTCGCTCATCTTATACACACATACCCACCCACACACATTGATCTCACACACACATTTGGTACATGAGGGGATTTGTGCGTGTAACGCCCGACCAAATTAGTAATAATTTTTTTTCTGTAATTTTTCCCTCATTGGATAATTGCAGTTTTTTTCCCCTCCCCTGTGGTGGAGTATGTTTCGTGCTGATGTTTGAGTTGGATTTTTATGAATGGCCGCGGAAGTTGTGCAAGGGAAAGGGTGAAGGGGCGGAGCCAGAGTCACAGACGGGAGGGGCGTTGATTGTCTCGTAACGGAGGAACGACATTTTACAAAGGGTGGAGTTCATTTCTGCGGGGGTTTTACATGCGGGGGCGGAGCTTATCATACATAGGAGGTGGATGTGTCGGGTGTGGATTTTGTCTTGATCAGAGAAGTAGTGGGTGTTTGTGTGCACAGTGGGTGGGTGGTGGGGGGGGGTTGGGGTGGTGGCGAGGGTGGGGTCACACATGTATGTCTTGCCTGTTCATCTCATCAATGGATTCACTGTATGCAAAACATCTCCTTTCCACTTTGTTTCATGTATGTAAAAAAAATGTATGTCCTGTGTGCACATCATTGCAGTGTGTCAGTGTTCACCGGGTCGGCAGATCTCTGTAGAGAAGACGACCCGCTTACGGACCCCGTAAACCATTAAAAAAACTGCTAAATGTGTGTTGTGATGCGGATGCCGGTTGTGCGTGCGCTAACCCGCGCGCTCGCGGCGTACGTGCGCTAACGCTAACGCTAACGCGCAGCATTAACGGTTTCCATGTGGTGTGTCTTCTAGGCTGACGCGGTGCAGCGCTGGCTTGTCCATCAGGACAGCGCTAACCCGCGCGCTCGCGGCGTACGTGCGCTAACGCTAACGCGCAGCATTAACGGTTTCCATGTGGTGTGTCTTCTAGGCTGACGCGGTGCAGCGCTGGCTTGTCCATCAGGACAGCGCTAACCCGCGCGCTCGCGGCGTACGTGTGCTAACGCTAACGCGCAGTATTAACAGTTTCCATGTGGTGTGTCTTCTAGGCTGACGCGGTGCAGCGCTGGCTTGTCCATCAGGACAGCAGCGCGGGCTCTGAGGGCCGGGCGGCCAGGGGAGTGTGGCGCTTTGAGGACAGAGTAAATATATCCGCACCGCGCTGTGCTCCTGACCTCTGTTCCCCTCTATCTATATATGGCTGTAGTCAAAGTGGTGTGGCTGCTCTCGCGCCCTCTCTCTCTCTCTCTCTCTCTCTCTCTCTCTCTCGTGCTATCTCTCTCGTTATCTCTGTCTCTCTCTCCCCTCTGTGCAGTACTGTTGTGTAGCTCTGGTTCCTGTGGGGACTCTTAGTGTTTCTGCTGTGCTTTGCCTGGTTTGATATCGTCGGGTGTTTTGATATCCGTGTTAGTGCATAGTGTTCTATTCTGCCAACCTTTTCCGTCGCAGTTGTGCGTGTGTGTGTGTGTGTGTGTGTGTGTTTGTGCATTTGTATGTGTGTGTGTGTGTGTGTGTGTGTGTGTACGCGTGTGTGTGTTTATATGCTTATTCGCATGTCCGTGTGTGTATGTGTGTGTGTGTGCGTTTGTGCATGTGTGTTTGTGTGTGCATGTGTGTTTGTGTGAGTGTGTTCGTGTGCGTATTCGTATGTGTGTTCATGTGTGTGTTTGTGTGTATTTGCGTTTGTGTGTCTGTGTGTATTTCTGTATATTTAGTTCTGTTTATCTATCTATCTACTGTTGTCACTGTGCCGTCCTGCAGGGGGCGATACAAAGGGCTTTGGAGGGGAGGACTGGGGGTGTGATTGAGATCAGTGTGTTGAGAGTGGTGCTGTAATGTGATCATGTTTGTGAAGTGATGTGCTGCTCCTCCAAATGCAAAAAAATCTTCTCTGCCTCAGCACTGGACTGAGAGTCAGCCTGCCCCATTTTGGGGGGGGTGGGGAGGGGGACTGAATCATCCGGATGAATAATTCTGGTTCCCTGAAGGTTTATTTTGGGAAATTGGGTCCAGTGCTGTTTGTGTAGTCCTCAGGGGAGAGTAGATTGAAATCTGTGGTTGGATTCCTTCTCAGAGCCACCAGCTCCGGCGATGCAGCCACCACTCCACCAATAGCTGCCCTTTCCTCTGCCCAACCTCCAATCACTGCATCCGTGGCTCGGGCTGAACCAATCACAGCTCTCCGTTGACTCTCAGCCCAGCGTTAATTCTGAGGGCACTGAAATTGTTTACACAATATTCACATACAAGTCACGAAAATATTACACAGATGTCAGTGGAAAATGTTATCATTATGGCCTCTCAATCCAAACGCCATGTTCTGCCTTTTATAACATTTCAGGAGAGTTACTAGCTCTCAGATGCAGGTGTAGTTCATCGAGAGGTCGAAATCCTTCTTTTGGGAATCCGCACCCAGTACAGGGCAGGAGGCTCCCTGAAGCTTATCCCAGAAACAGCAAACCCACGAGGGAATCACAAGGCACTTCCTCCCTCTCTGTCGATAAAAACATTCTCTGTTGGGCCTACTCTCAGCACATTACACAAAATTTATAAACACCCCCCCCCCCCCCCCCCCAAGAGCATCTGGACAGGTCTCTCAGTGATTGCCACCAGGAGAGGGTCTGCACAGGTTCGTCCAGGTTGTTTCAGAAAAGGACATTTCAGAAAGATGGCGGTCCTGAAATGGAGATTATTGCAGTCCAAGAATGACGACATTGCTAAGCTGTGGCATTCTGGGGACCCGAGTGGATTGAGTGTCCTTGTATTGTAGGTTGTCTGACATTCATACAGTGCTTCTGTGTTTTAATTTATTATTTTGTCAGTCCATTTAGTTAGGCATAAGTATATTTTACTTCAACTTTTTTTAAATTTGTGTGTGCATATGTGCGTGTGGGTGTGGGTATGTGTGTGCATGCGTGTGTGCATTTGTGTGCATGGGTGTGTATGCGTGTGCTTCTGTGTGTGTGTGCGTGCGTGTGTGCATTTGTGTGCATGGGTGTGTATGTGTGTGCTTCTTTGTGTGTTGGTGTGTGTGCACTTCTGTGTGTTTGGGTGGGTGCGTGTGTGTGTGCGCGTGTGCGTGTGTGTGTGTGTGTGTGTCTTTCTCGATTGGAAAGAGAGAAAGCTGAGGGGGTTGGAATGGGGACTCATCCTCCATCCGTTACATGGTAAGTGGTCCGTCTTAAAAACAGCCGTCAGCAGTCCTGCTGAGTGGCTTCTCTTCACATTGCACCTCTCTGGGGCCTTTACTCTCCTCCTGTAAATCGCTCTTTTGCTCTTCTTCTCACTCAACTTTTTAAAATCGCCCTGTATTGTCCCTGTGATTCAGTCCTGTCCTGTGCGTTTGTCCTCCTGTGTCTGTGTATGCGTTTGAGTCCCTACGTTGATGTGTGCGCCTACACCTGTATTTGTGTATATCTGTGGAAATTTGTGTGTGTATGTGTACATCTTGTGCGTGTTAGCATGGATGTTGGGTTAAGGTGTTCTTAAAAATGTGTTTGAAAATCTTTGTGTGTACATTTGTACACAGCATTTTTCAAATTGTTTTTTTTTGGGGGGGGGGGGGGGGTTATTGCAGAGCAGGGTATTTAACATGGTTTGTTTGAGAGCAAGGTATTGTATGTATGCATCAATGAAAGACTCTTACCTCTGCCTACCTTTCTATGATTGCTGGTGCAGCAATGTGCAGTACATTTATCCTCCTGAAGGGGGCGCAGATGATTCTCTGGGATTATCAGGTGCTGATCCACTGATATTTTAACAAGGTCTCCATTCCTTGGCCTATTTAAATCATAGTTTATACCACATCCATGGACAGCTACAATGTCCAATATAAAATATCTGAGTTAGGCTTTGATGTGCAGTCACCAAAGGGAAATTGTTCATGGTCAAATTTGAAAAAGTGATTACGAGTGTGTGAATGCAAGTGTGTGTGTGTGTGTTTGTGTTTGTGTGTGTGCGCATGTGTAGGTGTATATGCATGTACATGTGTGCATGTGTGTGTGTGCGTGCCTGTGTGCATGTGTGTGTGTGCATGTGTGCGTGCCTGTGTGTACTGTATGTGTGCCTGTCTGTATGTCTGCATGTGTGCGTGCCTGTGTGTGTGTACGTGTGTATGTGCGTGCCTGTGTGCATGTGCGCTTGTGTGTGAGGCTGTGTGTGTGAGACTGTGTACGTGTGCGTGCCTGCCTGCGTGCCACAGAGAGGCCACGCTGACTGCTGAAGCTTTGTGAGGCTGTAGCGGTGGCAGATTCTGCTGGCTGCTGCTCCTGGAGGGAGCGTGACAGATTTACCGTGACAGAGGGCTGACGCACGCGGCACGGGGCTCCGCAGAATCCAAACGCCGTTCCAGCGCAGCCGCGCAAACCGCGGAATCAGAGCGGGAAGCTGCAGAATCAGAGCAGGAAGCCGCGGAATCAGAGCAGGAAGCTGCAGAATCAGAGCAGGAAGCTGCAGAATCAGAGCAGGAAGCCACAGAATCAGAGCAGGAAGCCGCGGAATCAGAGCAGGAAGCTGCAGAATCAGAGCAGGAAGCCGCGGAATCAGAGCAGGAGGCTGCAGAATCGGAGCAGGAAGCCGCGGAATCAGAGCGGGAAGCCGTGGAATCAGAGCGGGAAGCCGCGGAATCAGAGCGGGAAGCCGCTGAATCAGAGCAGGAAGCCGCGGAATCAGAGCAGGAAGCCGCGGAATCAGAGCAGGAAGCCGCAGAATCAGAGCAGAAAGCCGCGGAATCAGAGCAGGAAGCTGCAGAATCAGAGCAGGAAGCCCACGCGCGTCTTTCTTTCCAGACATGTTTCTGGGCAGCTTACCCTTTTGCCAATATTGAAATGAATTGAAATTAATGATATTGAATTCTGGTGCAGATAATCAGTAGGATTGATGAGGACATGAACATGATCATTTTGATGAGTTCCTCGACTTACGGTGAAGGAATTATTTTGTTGTTTAGGCAGCTCTTGTAAAATTATGTGATATATCCAACACTTTAAATGTGTGTTTTGACCAATTAATACGCACATATTTATGTGTATCTTACAGAAGGAACTCTCATAGTGCACCTCACCATTCATATGGTAAATGGACTGCATTTATATAGCGCTTCTATCCAAAGCGCTTTACAATTGATGCCTCTCATTCACCAGAGCAGTTAGGGGTTAGGTGTCTTGCTCAGGGACGCTTCGACACGCCCAGGGCAGGGATCGAACCGGCAACCCTCCGACTGCCAGACAACCGCTCTTACTTCCTGAGCTATGTCGTCCCCGTACTATTATGGTACTATCATACTATTCTAGTGTTTAGAAATGACACCTCTGTGAAATTTGGGGGAATCTGCCTCAGTCTGTGTGTGTGTCCGTGTACGTGAGAGACAGACAGACAGGCAGACAGGCAGAGAGACAGACAGACAGACAATCAGTCAGTCAGTCAGTCAGTCAGTGTGCATTAGTGTACTGGGGTTTCTTTGTGTGTGTTTTTCTACTGCGATTTAGGCATACTGCACTTACCTCTCACTGAGGCATACATTATTCATATTTGAGTCTCTATAGCATGAATGATAGCCCTTTGCCATCCCAGACTTCTACCGCTTTATGAGTGTCATACCATGATTTGACTGATTTGACTATGACTGCAGTGTATTAACTGCCCTTTGATAAAAAATGAAATTCTTCCTGTGGAATTGTGGACGTGCCTGATCTTACATCATTGGTTACCCTTTTTATCAGTCAGCACCAATATCACTTCTTTTTATTGGATTGCTCACACACACACACACACACACACACACACACACACACACACACACACAGCATGTCCACTGCTCCAGGAGATGTGTTTAATCAGCGAAGCAACCTTAAGATTCATACAGAGATACCAGATACATATGGAGATATCGGATACACGTGAAGATACAGGAATAAATCACTGTACTAGATCAGTGTCTGTATAATCAAGTTTAATCCGTGATGTATCAACGGGCGTTTTTCTCATTCCCGCACTCTCTTCCACCACATCCCTCAGTTCCTGAGAAAGATGTAATCTCTTCCTCCCAAAAGTGCAGTAAGCACATTTGTCTTTTCATGGGAGTGAAAGAGGGTGGAGTGTGGGGCAAGGGGGGGGGGGGGAGGGGGGGTGGGCGGCTGTCAGGGACTGAGAGTGAGGGAGAGATGCAGTTTAAAGGTGCAGTTTATGCATACCATGCTTATCTATGCTTATTGTAGATAATCATTCCAAGGAATGGGTGTTAGCATAGCGTGTTTTCAAAAGGACACATCAGAGAGAGAGAGAGAGAAAGAGGTGGAAGAGAGGGATGGGTGGTGTGAATCAGCAGTATTAGTCTCTTGTTCATAATTAATGTGTTTGACAGCGGACAGGTGATTACACTGTAATGGATGGGTAGCATCCACTCCATCTGGCAATGTGGGAGATGAAGGAGGGGGAGAGAGAGAGAGAGAGAGAGAGGGGTCTTGTTTGAAGGACATCAGGCAGCTGCAGTGTGAGGTATGAGGGCATCAGGAAGGCCAGTGTCAGTGGGAGAGGGGGAGAAGGACACTGGGAAATAGAGGGAAAGTGACAGAAAAGGACAAAGGTTTAAAAAAGTACAAACAGGTAGAAAAGCAGTGCGAACAGAAAATTAGACAAAAGCTGCGATTATCTGCAACAGTTTTCATTGTTAGTTTTACAGACGTTTAGTAGTTTGTAGAAGAATATTTATCTCTCTTGATAATGAGTCAAAGTTTTTCACAGATTTGTTATTACTGTTGAACAGTAAAGAAATAATAATACATTTAGCTGCAAGCAGTAATTAAGGGGGCCAAACACAAATATCCACCACAAAGCCATAGAAGTAGTAAAGTGACCCATGTGGCAAATCAGGGCCATAGTTGGACAATAGATATTATTATTATTAAGAACATATTTATTCCTGCAAAATGTCATAATAATAGATCAGTATGTCAGGAATTGCTATGATATAAAGTACTTATATCTGCATCATGGTGGCCATATTGTTCGGATTCGAAATATGATTGAAATGAAGTTTGGTGATTTGCAGAAAGATTATGTTTTTAGAATTGTGATGAGATATGTGAGGAGGGTAGGAGAAAAGGTCTTAACATATATTTTTTTTAAACTACAAAATGGTGACCATTTGAAAATGTTGGTGAATTTTTTGTGATAAGCCACACCTACTGCAAGTTTATCTGGCAATGTTCTTTCAGAGAAACACAGTATTTCAATAAACTGTATACAGGAGAGTGCTGTGTTCTTAAGCTAAATTAAGCAGCACAGTGTTACAGGATTGATTGCATGGCGTTTACATCATGTGTCTCTACAACTCTTTCGGTGGTCCTTCGCCCAGAGTGGGTATTGAATTCAAAGCAGTGTGATCGTGAACCCAGAGTTTTGCCTCTGAGTCATGATGTCCTGTGAGATTAGTGAGCTTGTGTACTATATTATTTTAAATTAGTCAATTCAATTTGAATATATTTGCTAGTTTGTCACCAAATTACGAATTGTAATTTTATTAAACGACATGATAGAATTGATGTCCCGTTGCAGAAACTGAATATCAGTGCAAGTTAAGGTGCTTTCACAATGTTTCTACCTATGACTACCCTGCGATGATTCAGCCCAATGAGAGCTTTGCCTAAAGGCAATTAACATTTTTTGTTATACAGTTAAAAATTGGATGAACAAGGGTACCCTTAATGGTCATGCTTAGAATTAAAAAATAATTATTTGCACTAGATTGCGTTATAGACCTCACAAAGTTTCAGACCTGTAGGACAAATGGTTGATGTTTCATGATTTGTTAAAGTTTTACATTTAATTTTTAAGCGCTCCTGTAACACCACCATTGACCAGTTGTCTCCAAATTAGATTATATTTCATTTGGGACCAGAGTGGACTTGTCAAGTTACATGTATTTTCCTTCATGTGAAGGCAGTTTTGGTTAGAAGATGGAACACTAGTAAAACAAAAACATGAACAACGAATATGTAAATATGAATATGTAAATTCAGTATAGATGTAGGACTGTGTGTGCGTGTGTGTTTGTGTATATATATACACATAAATACAGAAGCACACATCATCATGAATATATAAATTGTATAGATGGATGTGTGAAAGCGAGTATTGCTGATATATGTTTAAACATGCATAAATCTAGTCATATTCATAGTATATTCCTTATATTTTGCACACGTCCACACAAACGGTTTGGCAGTGATGGATGGTCTCTGTCGCCATGTCTGCTGCAGCACAGACTTGCCGTGATCTGGGTACTGATCAGAAAACTCAGCGTGGGGGGGGGGGGGGGGGGGGTGAGAGGAAGGGAGAGAGCAGAAAACAGCAGATGAAGTGAGAGGGAGGGAGGAAGGGAGGGCTGGAAATGTGTACATTATGAACCACATACCCTCTTACTGCAAAGAACATAACTGTTAAGAGAAGCAACAGAGGGAAGTAGCTTTGATATCTCTGAAAGCCTTTTCTGATTGCACCACTGGAAGGAGGTTATTCAGCTCTGGGCGACAGTGTTATTGATCAGTCAATTACTGATATTGTTCCTTAACCGCTCCACACACTCGGAACCCACCTGCTGTGGTCGCGGTGAATGAACGAGAAGCGGTCCAATGGAGTGGACAAGACACAAATCCCTGGATTTATGGGAACCTGAATCCGACATCAAGGGACTGATCCACAACAATAAGCAAAAGGCGAGAGAGGGGACAATGAGTGAAACAAAGTTATTTCAGCAGAAATGGAAGGAGCATTGAAGGAAAGAAAGCAGCAGTTGATGGACAGTGAAAAAATGAAAAAGTATTTACAAAGAGGTGGGCCTGGCTCAGGCTTTCTCACAGATAATAAAGCACAGCAGAGCCTTTCACTGCTGGAGTGGAGTTGTAAGAAACAGGCCCTGGCAGGCTGTCTAGCTTATGGTATTCCAAAGGTCTCCAGCCCTTCCCACTCAGTAATTAAATCTCTCAAAATTAAACTGGGAAAACCCGGGCCCTGTTCGCTGCATTTCCTTGGCAAATGCTGTCTGAGCAGTTTGACATTCACGGTTGTTTTATGGCCCCTGAAGCCATCATCACAGTTACCTGCTTTGTTTGGCAGAAGCCAGTGCTATAAATCTGTTATCCAGCAGGATGGAAGATTTCATGCAAGGGTGACTTCCTTGGTCCTAAACAGGGGCTCAACGCATTACGTTATTGGTGCCGTTAAACTCTCTTGCTCTTACTGCCATGTCACATGATGACACCTGCTAAAGATATAATATGTTTACAAATCAATCAGACAA